>NW_020824800.1:4125000-4315000 GCF_003285875.2 Drosophila novamexicana
ACTTTGACAAAATGCAACATACTTAAATGTTATGCATAGATATGTGCACACATATACATACACACACACATATACATATACATATGTATGTGTATATGTATATGTATTATGTACATTTGTGTGCACAGCCTTTCATTTGTTTTTTCTCTTGGTTTTTGTTTGAGTACACGCAAAATGTCGTCACACTCCTGTTGCTACTTACTAAATTGTTAAATACATACACACATAGATACATACACACATGCATGCATACATGCATAGATGCATATTCTAAAGTTTAAACCGAGACAAGAACAAGAAGAAGTAGAAGAAGAGGAGCCTAGTTAATAGCTAAGCCTATTTAAAACCAATTGCAATCCACACGAGCGTTAGTTCCGCAATAAAAACAATTGTATTATATTTAAGAAGCCCCATCCAAAAAATAGTAAAAAACTAAAACTAAAACAAACGCAAATATACAGAACTAAACAAAAGCTCTAAATTAATAAGAACACAAGGTTAATTAACGCTAATATTTATATATATATATATATAATATATATATAAATGCGGCTACTTATTAAGGTGATTGCGACTTTCAGCTAAAACTAAATTAGTAATTGTAACATTAATAAAAATAAAAATAAAACTAAAAAACAAAAACAAAAATACAAATATTTTAAAAGCAAGCGCTTGAATTGTACATTTTTACAAGGCAACTGTACATTTAGCGCCCACGGCAAAAACAAAAAAAAAAAAACAAAAATAAAAATAAAAACAAAAAAAAAAAATAAACTAAAATTGAACAAAACAAAAAACCAAAACACAAAAACAAATAAGTTGAAAGGCACAGCAAAATATAAAAATATAAATAAAATACAAGAAGCAACATGTTGCTTAGCCAGAACGGAAATGAGTTTATTAAATATACATTTAAAAATTCATAATTATAAAACTAAAACAAAAACAAAACCCAATTCGTTGCATAATATTTAAAACGAAGGTAGTATTAACTCGATTGCCTAATTCTAATATTAAAACAAAAAAACAAGAAAACAAAAAAAGAAAACTACAAAAAAAAAAAAAAACAAATATTAAAATTAACAGGTAAAATAATAATGAATGAAAAACAAGAACAACAAAAATGTTATTATACTTATTATACCGATTAAAATGAAAACAAAACAAATTAAAATAAAAATTTTATTTAGATTAAATTCTTTGCACTCGTCCAAAATGGCACGCATTTGCAGCTTAAGCGGTAAGCATAGCTCTATTGAACTTGATCGGAGGATAAAATTTACAAGCCACATGGACGAAAATAGGTCCACCCTAATGCTGGATGCTTGCTGATCAGCTTGAGTTAGATTTGAATTTTCTGAATGCCAAGGATCGGTTCGGAGCTGTACGAGAGCGTAAAAGGGTATTTTTTTGAGGAAAACTTGACTTATTTATATAATATAAAGACTAGAAACTTAAGAAATTTGAGGCTCTGATCCAACGAAAGTAGGTTTTTAGTTGAATTGTTTTATGTCTCAATGGTAGTTTCTTAAAACTTGAAGAATATTTACTTCTGACTTTATTTAAACTTTCAGCACCAATTTAGCTGGATTTTGTTTTTCCCAGCAATTTTCATTGGCTCTCAGACGATCCCTTTACCCTTAGAAATCAACCTTTGAGATAGTCCTGGCGCATCTAAGGCTCTCCCTAACAGCAATTCCTGCACTGAACATCCCTGAGTGGATGTGCCTGTAAATTTGAAATAAAATATTAATAAATAAATCTATGCAGCAGGCTTTTATAATATAATTTTAGCATATATTTGCTTTTTCTGTTCGCCTGGTACTTCAAATTTTCATCAAAATGAATCAAATTCGTGGGCCCTTGCGCATAAGCAATGAACTTGCTTATTTACAGAATTTTTGGACTACCTGCTGTGCATTTCTGTTCGCTTGGTACTTCAAATATAAATTTCTGTTAAAATTATAGATATACAAGTCCAACTCTTCCTTGAAACATACATAGCGGAAGTGTAAAAAATCAGTTGGAACTCTTCAATCTAAAATGTTATAAATCAATTAAAATAAAAGAAATAATATTGCTCAGACAAAACTTAAAGACCACCCAAATCGACAAAATCTACGTTTTTTTCTCAAAATCGCAAGGGTTTGGTTTTTTAAGCCCCAAACTTTTTTGATGTTTTTTTGGAATATCTCGGCCAAATAATGCACGATTTTTGAATTTTATACCATTTTGGACTCGTAAGGATCAGTACTATCGACTGGCAGGTTGACTTTACAAACGAATCGTTTTTTGGTCAACAATTTTTTTTAGCACACCGATTTTTAATTTACTTGAATGTCAATTGATAGTAGGGATCCGTACGAATTCAAAAAGGTGTAACTTTTAAAAATCTGACGCTTTTTAACCGAGATATTCAAAAAAATTGATCAAAAAAGTTGTGATTTTTGAGCCGACCCCGATTTTAAGAAAAAACGTGATGTAACCCCTTGCTTTTTGGTCGATTTTGGTCAAAATTTAGATTTTCTATTATTTGATGCCAGTCGATAGTACTGATCCTTACGAGTCCAAAATGGTATAAAATTCAAAAATCGGGCATTATTTGGCCGAGATATTCCAAAAAATCATCAAAAAAGGTTGACTTTACAAACGAATCGTTTTTTGGTCAACAATTTTTTTTAGCACACCGATTTTTAATTTACTTGAATGTCAATTGATAGTAGGGATCCGTACGAATTCAAAAAGGTGTAACTTTTAAAAATCTGACGCTTTTTAACCGAGATATTCAAAAAAATTGATCAAAAAAGTTGTGATTTTCGAGCCGACCCCGATTTTAAGAAAAAACGTGATGTAATCCCTTGCTTTTTGGTCGATTTTGGTCAAAATTTAGATTTTCTATTTTTTGATGCCAGTCGATAGTACTGATCCTTACGAGTCCAAAATGGTATAAAATTCAAAAATCGGGCATTATTTGGCCGAGATATTCCAAAAAATCATCAAAAAAGGTTGACTTTACAAACGAATCGTTTTTTGGTCAACAATTTTTTTTAGCACACCGATTTTTAATTTACTTGAATGTCAATTGATAGTAGGGATCCGTACGAATTCAAAAAGGTGTAACTTTTAAAAATCTGACGCTTTTTAACCGAGATATTAAAAAAAATTGATCAAAAAAGTTGTGATTTTCGAGCCGACCCCGATTTTAAGAAAAAACGTGATGTAACCCCTTGCTTTTTGGTCGATTTTGGTCAAAATTTAGATTTTCTATTTTTTGATGCCAGTCGATAGTACTGATCCTTACGAGTCCAAAATGGTATAAAATTCAAAAATCGGGCATTATTTGGCCGAGATATTCCAAAAAATCATCAAAAAAGGTTGACTTTACAAACGAATCGTTTTTTGGTCAACAATTTTTTTTAGCACACCGATTTTTAATTTACTTGAATGTCAATTGATAGTAGGGATCCGTACGAATTCAAAAAGGTGTAACTTTTAAAAATCTGACGCTTTTTAACCGAGATATTCAAAAAAATTGATCAAAAATGTTGTGATTTTCGAGCCGACCCCGATTTTAAGAAAAAACGTGATGTAACCCCTTGCTTTTTGGTCGATTTTGGTCAAAATTTAGATTTTCTATTTTTTGATGCCAGTCGATAGTACTGATCCTTACGAGTCCAAAATGGTATAAAATTCAAAAATCGGGCATTATTTGGCCGAGATATTCCAAAAAATCATCAAAAAAGGTTGACTTTACAAACGAATCGTTTTTTGGTCAACAATTTTTTTTAGCACACCGATTTTTAATTTACTTGAATGTCAATTGATAGTAGGGATCCGTACGAATTCAAAAAGGTGTAACTTTTAAAAATCTGACGCTTTTTAACCGAGATATTCAAAAAAATTGATCAAAAATGTTGTGATTTTCGAGCCGACCCCGATTTTAAGAAAAAACGTGATGTAACCCCTTGCTTTTTGGTCGATTTTGGTTAAGTCTCTTTGAGTTATGTCTCTTTAAAGTAATAAAAAAAGTATTTTCCACGCGGAAATGCCGCCACGCCCATGGACAACGTTTAATTAGCAAATGATCGCTATTCATGGTACCTAGTTGACCTATATATCTTTGGTTATTCTATATCAGAGATATAGTCCTAGCGAACCTAAAATATGTATGCTTTTATTTTACACCCACACCCAGCAACAGTTCCTGGATCCCTGGATGGTTTCTAGTTGACTAGCATATCCTTGGTTATACCATACCATCGATATAGTCCTTGGGAACCTAAAGGATCAGATCCTTGCAAAATTTGCATCGAAATGGTCCAATAACATGTATGCTTTTTCTTTCAGGCGCCCTTTTACATTAGCTGCAGCTGCAGCTGTTGTTTGACAGCCAGCTTAAAGCGCTCATGTTACATAAACTGCTAATTAACAGCACTCATTTTAAATGAGTTACATTTTTGCCCCTTAATGCTATGCAATAAATATTTTTATTCAAACCACTCGTCGACCTTCTATGCATTTCTGTTCGCCTGGTATTTTGGCAGATTTTAAGAAATATCTCGACAGTCAGCGGCTGCCAACAGACGCCCCTTTTGGGTATGCAATGCAAATGTTTTGAAACGACATATCTCCGCCGCATTAAAAACGAAAATCAGAGCGTTGGAGATATGTCGTTTCAAAACGACATATCTCCAACGCATTAAAAACGAAAATCAGAGCGTTGGAGATATGACGTTTTGAAACGACATATCTCCGCCGCATTAAAAACGAAAATCAGAGCGTTGGAGATATGACGTTTTGAAACGACATATTCAAAAAAATTGATCAAAAAAGTTGTGATTTTCGAGCCGACCCCGATTTTAAGAAAAAACGTGATGTAACCCCTTGCTTTTTGGTCGATTTTGGTCAAAATTTAGATTTTCTATTATTTGATGCCAGTCGATAGTACTGATCCTTACGAGTCCAAAATGGTATAAAATTCAAAAATCGGGCATTATTTGGCCGAGATATTCCAAAAAATCATCAAAAAAGGTTGACTTTACAAACGAATCGTTTTTTGGTCAACAATTTTTTTTAGCACACCGATTTTTAATTTACTTGAATGTCAATTGATAGTAGGGATCCGTACGAATTCAAAAAGGTGTAACTTTTAAAAATCTGACGCTTTTTAACCGAGATATTCAAAAAAATTGATCAAAAAAGTTGTGATTTTTGAGCCGACCCCGATTTTAAGAAAAAACGTGATGTAACCCCTTGCTTTTTGGTCGATTTTGGTCAAAATTTAGATTTTCTATTATTTGATGCCAGTCGATAGTACTGATCCTTACGAGTCCAAAATGGTATAAAATTCAAAAATCGGGCATTATTTGGCCGAGATATTCCAAAAAATCATCAAAAAAGGTTGACTTTACAAACGAATCGTTATTTGGTCAACAATTTTTTTTAGCAGATCAATTTTTAATTTACTTGAATGTCAATTGATAGTAGGGATCCGTACGAATTCAAAAAGGTGTAACTTTTAAAAATCTGACGCTTTTTAACCGAGATATTCAAAAAAATTGATCAAAAAAGTTGTGATTTTCGAGCCGACCCCGATTTTAAGAAAAAACGTGATGTAATGATTTTTAATTTACTTGAATGTCAATTGATAGTAGGGATCCGTACCAATTCAAAAAGGTGTAACTTTTAAAAATCTGACGCTTTTTAACCGAGATATTCAAAAAAATTGATCAAAAAAGTTGTGATTTTCGAGCCGACCCCGATTTTAAGAAAAAACGTGATGTAACCCCTTGCTTTTTGGTCGATTTTGGTCAAAATTTAGATTTTCTATTTTTTGATGCCAGTCGATAGTACTGATCCTTACGAGTCCAAAATGGTATAAAATTCAAAAATCGGGCATTATTTGGCCGAGATATTCCAAAAAAACATCGAAAAAGGTTTACTTTACAAACGAATCGTTTTTTGGTCAACAATTTTTTTTAGCACACCGATTTTTAATTTACTTGAATGTCAATTGATAGTAGGGATCCGTACGAATTCAAAAAGGTGTAACTTTTAAAAATCTGACGCTTTTTAACCGAGATATTCAAAAAAATTGATCAAAAAAGTTGTGATTTTCGAGCCGACCCCGATTTTAAGAAAAAACGTGATGTAACCCCTTGCTTTTTGGTCGATTTTGGTCAAAATTTAGATTTTCTATTTTTTGATGCCAGTCGATAGTACTGATCCTTACGAGTCCAAAATGGTATAAAATTCAAAAATCGGGCATTATTTGGCCGAGATATTCCAAAAAATCATCAAAAAGGTTGACTTTACAAACGAATCGTTTTTTGGTCAACAATTTTTTTTAGCACACCGATTTTACTTGAATGTCAATTGATAGTAGGGATCCGTACGAATTCAAAAAGGTGTAACTTTTAAAAATCTGACGCTTTTTAACCGAGATATTCAAAAAAATTGATCAAAAAAGTTGTGATTTTCGAGCCGACCCCGATTTTAAGAAAAAACGTGATGTAACCCCTTGCTTTTTGGTCGATTTTGGTTAAGTCTCTTTGAGTTATGTCTCTTTAAAGTAATAAAAAAAGTATTTTCCACGCGGAAATGCCGCCACGCCCATGGACAACGTTTAATTAGCAAATGATCGCTATTCATGGTACCTAGTTGACCTATATATCTTTGGTTATTCTATATCAGAGATATAGTCCTAGCGAACCTAAAATATGTATGCTTTTATTTTACACCCACACCCAGCAACAGTTCCTGGATCCCTGGATGGTTTCTAGTTGACTAGCATATCCTTGGTTATACCATACCATCGATATAGTCCTTGGGAACCTAAAGGATCAGCTCCTTGCAAAATTTGCATCGAAATGGTCCAATAACATGTATGCTTTTTCTTTCAGGCGCCCTTTTACATTAGCTGCAGCTGCAGCTGTTGTTTGACAGCCAGCTTACAGCGCTCATGTTACATAAACTGCTAATTAACAGCACTCATTTTAAATGAGTTACATTTTTGCCCCTTAATGCTATGCAATAAATATTTTTATTCAAACCACTCGTCGACCTTCTATGCATTTCTGTTCGCCTGGTATTTTGGCAGATTTTAAGAAATATCTCGACAGTCAGCGGCTGCCAACAGACGCCCCTTTTGGGTATGCAATGCAAATGTTTTGAAACGACATATCTCCGCCGCATTAAAAACGAAAATCAGAGCGTTGGAGATATGTCGTTTTAAAACGACATATCTCCAACGCATTAAAAACGAAAATCAGAGCGTTGGAGATATGACGTTTTGAAACGACATATCTCCGCCGCATTAAAAACGAAAATCAGAGCGTTGGAGATATGACGTTTTGAAACGACATATTCAAAAAAATTGATCAAAAAAGTTGTGATTTTCGAGCCGACCCCGATTTTAAGAAAAAACGTGATGTAACCCCTTGCTTTTTGGTCGATTTTGGTCAAAATTTAGATTTTCTATTATTTGATGCCAGTCGATAGTACTGATCCTTACGAGTCCAAAATGGTATAAAATTCAAAAATCGGGCATTATTTGGCCGAGATATTCCAAAAAATCATCAAAAAAGGTTGACTTTACAAACGAATCGTTTTTTGGTCAACAATTTTTTTTAGCACACCGATTTTTAATTTACTTGAATGTCAATTGATAGTAGGGATCCGTACGAATTCAAAAAGGTGTAACTTTTAAAAATCTGACGCTTTTTAACCGAGATATTCAAAAAAATTGATCAAAAAAGTTGTGATTTTTGAGCCGACCCCGATTTTAAGAAAAAACGTGATGTAACCCCTTGCTTTTTGGTCGATTTTGGTCAAAATTTAGATTTTCTATTATTTGATGCCAGTCGATAGTACTGATCCTTACGAGTCCAAAATGGTATAAAATTCAAAAATCGGGCATTATTTGGCCGAGATATTCCAAAAAATCATCAAAAAAGGTTGACTTTACAAACGAATCGTTATTTGGTCAACAATTTTTTTTAGCAGATCAATTTTTAATTTACTTGAATGTCAATTGATAGTAGGGATCCGTACGAATTCAAAAAGGTGTAACTTTTAAAAATCTGACGCTTTTTAACCGAGATATTCAAAAAAATTGATCAAAAAAGTTGTGATTTTCGAGCCGACCCCGATTTTAAGAAAAAACGTGATGTAATGATTTTTAATTTACTTGAATGTCAATTGATAGTAGGGATCCGTACCAATTCAAAAAGGTGTAACTTTTAAAAATCTGACGCTTTTTAACCGAGATATTCAAAAAAATTGATCAAAAAAGTTGTGATTTTCGAGCCGACCCCGATTTTAAGAAAAAACGTGATGTAACCCCTTGCTTTTTGGTCGATTTTGGTCAAAATTTAGATTTTCTATTTTTTGATGCCAGTCGATAGTACTGATCCTTACGAGTCCAAAATGGTATAAAATTCAAAAATCGGGCATTATTTGGCCGAGATATTCCAAAAAATCATTAAAAAAGGTTGACTTTACAAACGAATCGTTTTTTGGTCAACAATTTTTTTTAGCAGATCAATTTTTAATTTACTTGAATGTCAATTGATAGTAGGGATCCGTACGAATTCAAAAAGGTGTAACTTTTAAAAATCTGACGCTTTTTAACCGAGATATTCAAAAAAATTGATCAAAAAAGTTGTGATTTTCGAGCCGACCCCGATTTTAAGAAAAAACGTGATGTAACCCCTTGCTTTTTGGTCGATTTTGGTCAAAATTTAGATTTTCTATTTTTTGATGCCAGTCGATAGTACTGATCCTTACGAGTCCAAAATGGTATAAAATTCAAAAATCGGGCATTATTTGGCCGAGATATTCCAAAAAATCATCAAAAAAGGTTGACTTTACAAACGAATCGTTTTTTGGTCAACAATTTTTTTTAGCAGATCAATTTTTAATTTACTTGAATGTTAATTGATAGTAGGGATCCGTACGAATTCAAAAAGGTGTAACTTTTAAAAATCTGACGCTTTTTAACCGAGATATTCAAAAAAATTGATCAAAAAAGTTGTGATTTTCGAGCCGACCCCGATTTTAAGAAAAAACGTGATGTAACCCCTTGCTTTTTGGTCGATTTTGGTCAAAATTTAGATTTTCTATTTTTTGATGCCAGTCGATAGTACTGATCCTTACGAGTCCAAAATGGTATAAAATTCAAAAATCGGGCATTATTTGGCCGAGATATTCCAAAAAATCATCAAAAAAGGTTGACTTTACAAACGAATCGTTTTTTGGTCAACAATTTTTTTTAGCACACCGATTTTTAATTTACTTGAATGTCAATTGATAGTAGGGATCCGTACGAATTCAAAAAGGTGTAACTTTTAAAAATCTGACGCTTTTTAACCGAGATATTCAAAAAAATTGATCAAAAATGTTGTGATTTTCGAGCCGACCCCGATTTTAAGAAAAAACGTGATGTAACCCCTTGCTTTTTGGTCGATTTTGGTTAAGTCTCTTTGAGTTATGTCTCTTTAAAGTAATAAAAAAAGTATTTTCCACGCGGAAATGCCGCCACGCCCATGGACAACGTTTAATTAGCAAATGATCGCTATTCATGGTACCTAGTTGACCTATATATCTTTGGTTATTCTATATCAGAGATATAGTCCTAGCGAACCTAAAATATGTATGCTTTTATTTTACACCCACACCCAGCAACAGTTCCTGGATCCCTGGATGGTTTCTAGTTGACTAGCATATCCTTGGTTATACCATACCATCGATATAGTCCTTGGGAACCTAAAGGATCAGATCCTTGCAAAATTTGCATCGAAATGGTCCAATAACATGTATGCTTTTTCTTTCAGGCGCCCTTTTACATTAGCTGCAGCTGCAGCTGTTGTTTGACAGCCAGCTTACAGCGCTCATGTTACATAAACTGCTAATTAACAGCACTCATTTTAAATGAGTTACATTTTTGCCCCTTAATGCTATGCAATAAATATTTTTATTCAAACCACTCGTCGACCTTCTATGCATTTCTGTTCGCCTGGTATTTTGGCAGATTTTAAGAAATATCTCGACAGTCAGCGGCTGCCAACAGACGCCCCTTTTGGGTATGCAATGCAAATGTTTTGAAACGACATATCTCCGCCGCATTAAAAACGAAAATCAGAGCGTTGGATATTTGTCGTTTCAAAACGACATATCTCCAACGCATTAAAAACGAAAATCAGAGCGTTGGAGATATGTCGTTTCAAAACGTCATATCTCCAACGCATTAAAAACGAAAATCAGAGCGTCGTTTCAAAACGTCATATCTCCAACGCTCTGATTTTCGTTTTTAATGCGGCGGAGATATGACGTTTTGAAACGACATATCTCCAACGCTCTGATTTTCGTTTTTAATGCGTTGGAGATATGTCGTTTTGAAACGACATATCTCCAACGCTCTGATTTTCGTTTTTAATGCGGCGGAGATATGTCGTTTCAAAACATTTGCATTGCATACCCAAAAGGGGCGTCTGTTGGCAGCCGCTGACTGTCGAGATATTTCTTAAAATCTGCCAAAATACCAGGCGAACAGAAATGCATAGAAGGTCGACGAGTGGTTTGAATAAAAATATTTATTGCATAGCATTAAGGGGCAAAAATGTAACTCATTTAAAATGAGTGCTGTTAATTAGCAGTTTATGTAACATGAGCGCTTTAAGCTGGCTGTCAAACAACAGCTGCAGCTGCAGCTAATGTAAAAGGGCGCCTGAAAGAAAAAGCATACATGTTATTGGACCATTTCGATGCAAATTTTGCAAGGATCTGATCCTTTAGGTTCCCAAGGACTATATCGATGGTATGGTATAACCAAGGATATGCTAGTCAACTAGAAACCATCCAGGGATCCAGGAACTGTTGCTGGGTGTGGGTGTAAAATAAAAGCATACATATTTTAGGTTCGCTAGGACTATATCTCTGATATAGAATAACCAAAGATATATAGGTCAACTAGGTACCATGAATAGCGATCATTTGCTAATTAAACGTTGTCCATGGGCGTGGCGGCATTTCCGCGTGGAAAATACTTTTTTTATTACTTTAAAGAGACATAACTCAAAGAGACTTAACCAAAATCGACCAAAAAGCAAGGGGTTACATCACGTTTTTTCTTAAAATCGGGGTCGGCTCGAAAATCACAACATTTTTGATCAATTTTTTTGAATATCTCGGTTAAAAAGCGTCAGATTTTTAAAAGTTACACCTTTTTGAATTCGTACGGATCCCTACTATCAATTGACATTCAAGTAAATTAAAAATCGGTGTGCTAAAAAAAATTGTTGACCAAAAAACGATTCGTTTGTAAAGTCAACCTTTTTTGATGATTTTTTGGAATATCTCGGCCAAATAATGCCCGATTTTTGAATTTTATACCATTTTGGACTCGTAAGGATCAGTACTATCGACTGGCATCAAAAAATAGAAAATCTAAATTTTGACCAAAATCGACCAAAAAGCAAGGGGTTACATCACGTTTTTTCTTAAAATCGGGGTCGGCTCGAAAATCACAACATTTTTGATCAATTTTTTTGAATATCTCGGTTAAAAAGCGTCAGATTTTTAAAAGTTACACCTTTTTGAATTCGTACGGATCCCTACTATCAATTGACATTCAAGTAAATTAAAAATCGGTGTGCTAAAAAAAATTGTTGACCAAAAAACGATTCGTTTGTAAAGTCAACCTTTTTTGATGATTTTTTGGAATATCTCGGCCAAATAATGCCCGATTTTTGAATTTTATACCATTTTGGACTCGTAAGGATCAGTACTATCGACTGGCATCAAAAAATAGAAAATCTAAATTTTGACCAAAATCGACCAAAAAGCAAGGGGTTACATCACGTTTTTTCTTAAAATCGGGGTCGGCTCGAAAATCACAACTTTTTTGATCAATTTTTTTGAATATCTCGGTTAAAAAGCGTCAGATTTTTAAAAGTTACACCTTTTTGAATTCGTACGGATCCCTACTATCAATTGACATTCAAGTAAATTAAAAATCGGTGTGCTAAAAAAAATTGTTGACCAAAAAACGATTCGTTTGTAAAGTCAACCTTTTTTGATGATTTTTTGGAATATCTCGGCCAAATAATGCCCGATTTTTTAATTTTATACCATTTTGGACTCGTAAGGATCAGTACTATCGACTGGCATCAAATAATAGAAAATCTAAATTTTGACCAAAATCGACCAAAAAGCAAGGGGTTACATCACGTTTTTTCTTAAAATCGGGGTCGGCTCGAAAATCACAACTTTTTTGATCAATTTTTTTGAATATCTCGGTTAAAAAGCGTCAGATTTTTAAAAGTTACACCTTTTTGAATTGGTACGGATCCCTACTATCAATTGACATTCAAGTAAATTAAAAATCATTACATCACGTTTTTTCTTAAAATCGGGGTCGGCTCGAAAATCACAACTTTTTTGATCAATTTTTTTGAATATCTCGGTTAAAAAGCGTCAGATTTTTAAAAGTTACACCTTTTTGAATTCGTACGGATCCCTACTATCAATTGACATTCAAGTAAATTAAAAATTGATCTGCTAAAAAAAATTGTTGACCAAATAACGATTCGTTTGTAAAGTCAACCTTTTTTGATGATTTTTTGGAATATCTCGGCCAAATAATGCCCGATTTTTGAATTTTATACCATTTTGGACTCGTAAGGATCAGTACTATCGACTGGCATCAAATAATAGAAAATCTAAATTTTGACCAAAATCGACCAAAAAGCAAGGGGTTACATCACGTTTTTTCTTAAAATCGGGGTCGGCTCAAAAATCACAACTTTTTTGATCAATTTTTTTGAATATCTCGGTTAAAAAGCGTCAGATTTTTAAAAGTTACACCTTTTTGAATTCGTACGGATCCCTACTATCAATTGACATTCAAGTAAATTAAAAATCGGTGTGCTAAAAAAAATTGTTGACCAAAAAACGATTCGTTTGTAAAGTCAACCTTTTTTGATGATTTTTTGGAATATCTCGGCCAAATAATGCCCGATTTTTGAATTTTATACCATTTTGGACTCGTAAGGATCAGTACTATCGACTGGCATCAAATAATAGAAAATCTAAATTTTGACCAAAATCGACCAAAAAGCAAGGGGTTACATCACGTTTTTTCTTAAAATCGGGGTCGGCTCGAAAATCACAACTTTTTTGATCAATTTTTTTGAATATCTCGGTTAAAAAGCGTCAGATTTTTAAAAGTTACACCTTTTTGAATTCGTACGGATCCCTACTATCAATTGACATTCAAGTAAATTAAAAATCGGTGTGCTAAAAAAAATTGTTGACCAAAAAACGATTCGTTTGTAAAGTCAACCTTTTTTGATGATTTTTTGGAATATCTCGGCCAAATAATGCCCGATTTTTGAATTTTATACCATTTTGGACTCGTAAGGATCAGTACTATCGACTGGCATCAAATAATAGAAAATCTAAATTTTGACCAAAATCGACCAAAAAGCAAGGGGTTACATCACGTTTTTTCTTAAAATCGGGGTCGGCTCAAAAATCACAACTTTTTTGATCAATTTTTTTGAATATCTCGGTTAAAAAGCGTCAGATTTTTAAAAGTTACACCTTTTTGAATTCGTACGGATCCCTACTATCAATTGACATTCAAGTAAATTAAAAATCGGTGTGCTAAAAAAAATTGTTGACCAAAAAACGATTCGTTTGTAAAGTCAACCTTTTTTGATGATTTTTTGGAATATCTCGGCCAAATAATGCCCGATTTTTGAATTTTATACCATTTTGGACTCGTAAGGATCAGTACTATCGACTGGCATCAAATAATAGAAAATCTAAATTTTGACCAAAATCGACCAAAAAGCAAGGGGTTACATCACGTTTTTTCTTAAAATCGGGGTCGGCTCGAAAATCACAACTTTTTTGATCAATTTTTTTGAATATGTCGTTTCAAAACGTCATATCTCCAACGCTCTGATTTTCGTTTTTAATGCGGCGGAGATATGTCGTTTCAAAACGTCATATCTCCAACGCTCTGATTTTCGTTTTTAATGCGTTGGAGATATGTCGTTTTAAAACGACATATCTCCAACGCTCTGATTTTCGTTTTTAATGCGGCGGAGATATGTCGTTTCAAAACATTTGCATTGCATACCCAAAAGGGGCGTCTGTTGGCAGCCGCTGACTGTCGAGATATTTCTTAAAATCTGCCAAAATACCAGGCGAACAGAAATGCATAGAAGGTCGACGAGTGGTTTGAATAAAAATATTTATTGCATAGCATTAAGGGGCAAAAATGTAACTCATTTAAAATGAGTGCTGTTAATTAGCAGTTTATGTAACATGAGCGCTGTAAGCTGGCTGTCAAACAACAGCTGCAGCTGCAGCTAATGTAAAAGGGCGCCTGAAAGAAAAAGCATACATGTTATTGGACCATTTCGATGCAAATTTTGCAAGGAGCTGATCCTTTAGGTTCCCAAGGACTATATCGATGGTATGGTATAACCAAGGATATGCTAGTCAACTAGAAACCATCCAGGGATCCAGGAACTGTTGCTGGGTGTGGGTGTAAAATAAAAGCATACATATTTTAGGTTCGCTAGGACTATATCTCTGATATAGAATAACCAAAGATATATAGGTCAACTAGGTACCATGAATAGCGATCATTTGCTAATTAAACGTTGTCCATGGGCGTGGCGGCATTTCCGCGTGGAAAATACTTTTTTTATTACTTTAAAGAGACATAACTCAAAGAGACTTAACCAAAATCGACCAAAAAGCAAGGGGTTACATCACGTTTTTTCTTAAAATCGGGGTCGGCTCGAAAATCACAACTTTTTTGATCAATTTTTTTGAATATCTCGGTTAAAAAGCGTCAGATTTTTAAAAGTTACACCTTTTTGAATTCGTACGGATCCCTACTATCAATTGACATTCAAGTAAAATCGGTGTGCTAAAAAAAATTGTTGACCAAAAAACGATTCGTTTGTAAAGTCAACCTTTTTGATGATTTTTTGGAATATCTCGGCCAAATAATGCCCGATTTTTGAATTTTATACCATTTTGGACTCGTAAGGATCAGTACTATCGACTGGCATCAAAAAATAGAAAATCTAAATTTTGACCAAAATCGACCAAAAAGCAAGGGGTTACATCACGTTTTTTCTTAAAATCGGGGTCGGCTCGAAAATCACAACTTTTTTGATCAATTTTTTTGAATATCTCGGTTAAAAAGCGTCAGATTTTTAAAAGTTACACCTTTTTGAATTCGTACGGATCCCTACTATCAATTGACATTCAAGTAAATTAAAAATCGGTGTGCTAAAAAAAATTGTTGACCAAAAAACGATTCGTTTGTAAAGTAAACCTTTTTCGATGTTTTTTTGGAATATCTCGGCCAAATAATGCCCGATTTTTGAATTTTATACCATTTTGGACTCGTAAGGATCAGTACTATCGACTGGCATCAAAAAATAGAAAATCTAAATTTTGACCAAAATCGACCAAAAAGCAAGGGGTTACATCACGTTTTTTCTTAAAATCGGGGTCGGCTCGAAAATCACAACTTTTTTGATCAATTTTTTTGAATATCTCGGTTAAAAAGCGTCAGATTTTTAAAAGTTACACCTTTTTGAATTGGTACGGATCCCTACTATCAATTGACATTCAAGTAAATTAAAAATCATTACATCACGTTTTTTCTTAAAATCGGGGTCGGCTCGAAAATCACAACTTTTTTGATCAATTTTTTTGAATATCTCGGTTAAAAAGCGTCAGATTTTTAAAAGTTACACCTTTTTGAATTGGTACGGATCCCTACTATCAATTGACATTCAAGTAAATTAAAAATCGGTGTGCTAAAAAAAATTGTTGACCAAAAAACGATTCGTTTGTAAAGTCAACCTTTTTTGATGATTTTTTGGAATATCTCGGCCAAATAATGCCCGATTTTTGAATTTTATACCATTTTGGACTCGTAAGGATCAGTACTATCGACTGGCATCAAATAATAGAAAATCTAAATTTTGACCAAAATCGACCAAAAAGCAAGGGGTTACATCACGTTTTTTCTTAAAATCGGGGTCGGCTCGAAAATCACAACTTTTTTGATCAATTTTTTTGAATATCTCGGTTAAAAAGCGTCAGATTTTTAAAAGTTACACCTTTTTGAATTCGTACGGATCCCTACTATCAATTGACATTCAAGTAAATTAAAAATCGGTGTGCTAAAAAAAATTGTTGACCAAAAAACGATTCGTTTGTAAAGTAAACCTTTTTCGATGTTTTTTTGGAATATCTCGGCCAAATAATGCCCGATTTTTGAATTTTATACCATTTTGGACTCGTAAGGATCAGTACTATCGACTGGCATCAAAAAATAGAAAATCTAAATTTTGACCAAAATCGACCAAAAAGCAAGGGGTTACATCACGTTTTTTCTTAAAATCGGGGTCGGCTCGAAAATCACAACTTTTTTGATCAATTTTTTTGAATATCTCGGTTAAAAAGCGTCAGATTTTTAAAAGTTACACCTTTTTGAATTGGTACGGATCCCTACTATCAATTGACATTCAAGTAAATTAAAAATCATTACATCACGTTTTTTCTTAAAATCGGGGTCGGCTCGAAAATCACAACTTTTTTGATCAATTTTTTTGAATATCTCGGTTAAAAAGCGTCAGATTTTTAAAAGTTACACCTTTTTGAATTCGTACGGATCCCTACTATCAATTGACATTCAAGTAAATTAAAAATTGATCTGCTAAAAAAAATTGTTGACCAAATAACGATTCGTTTGTAAAGTCAACCTTTTTTGATGATTTTTTGGAATATCTCGGCCAAATAATGCCCGATTTTTGAATTTTATACCATTTTGGACTCGTAAGGATCAGTACTATCGACTGGCATCAAATAATAGAAAATCTAAATTTTGACCAAAATCGACCAAAAAGCAAGGGGTTACATCACGTTTTTTCTTAAAATCGGGGTCGGCTCAAAAATCACAACTTTTTTGATCAATTTTTTTGAATATCTCGGTTAAAAAGCGTCAGATTTTTAAAAGTTACACCTTTTTGAATTCGTACGGATCCCTACTATCAATTGACATTCAAGTAAATTAAAAATCGGTGTGCTAAAAAAAATTGTTGACCAAAAAACGATTCGTTTGTAAAGTCAACCTTTTTTGATGATTTTTTGGAATATCTCGGCCAAATAATGCCCGATTTTTGAATTTTATACCATTTTGGACTCGTAAGGATCAGTACTATCGACTGGCATCAAATAATAGAAAATCTAAATTTTGACCAAAATCGACCAAAAAGCAAGGGGTTACATCACGTTTTTTCTTAAAATCGGGGTCGGCTCGAAAATCACAACTTTTTTGATCAATTTTTTTGAATATGTCGTTTCAAAACGTCATATCTCCAACGCTCTGATTTTCGTTTTTAATGCGTTGGAGATATGTCGTTTTGAAACGACATATCTCCAACGCTCTGATTTTCGTTTTTAATGCGGCGGAGATATGTCGTTTCAAAACATTTGCATTGCATACCCAAAAGGGGCGTCTGTTGGCAGCCGCTGACTGTCGAGATATTTCTTAAAATCTGCCAAAATACCAGGCGAACAGAAATGCATAGAAGGTCGACGAGTGGTTTGAATAAAAATATTTATTGCATAGCATTAAGGGGCAAAAATGTAACTCATTTAAAATGAGTGCTGTTAATTAGCAGTTTATGTAACATGAGCGCTGTAAGCTGGCTGTCAAACAACAGCTGCAGCTGCAGCTAATGTAAAAGGGCGCCTGAAAGAAAAAGCATACATGTTATTGGACCATTTCGATGCAAATTTTGCAAGGATCTGATCCTTTAGGTTCCCAAGGACTATATCGATGGTATGGTATAACCAAGGATATGCTAGTCAACTAGAAACCATCCAGGGATCCAGGAACTGTTGCTGGGTGTGGGTGTAAAATAAAAGCATACATATTTTAGGTTCGCTAGGACTATATCTCTGATATAGAATAACCAAAGATATATAGGTCAACTAGGTACCATGAATAGCGATCATTTGCTAATTAAACGTTGTCCATGGGCGTGGCGGCATTTCCGCGTGGAAAATACTTTTTTTATTACTTTAAAGAGACATAACTCAAAGAGACTTAACCAAAATCGACCAAAAAGCAAGGGGTTACATCACGTTTTTTCTTAAAATCGGGGTCGGCTCGAAAATCACAACATTTTTGATCAATTTTTTTGAATATCTCGGTTAAAAAGCGTCAGATTTTTAAAAGTTACACCTTTTTGAATTCGTACGGATCCCTACTATCAATTGACATTCAAGTAAATTAAAAATCGGTGTGCTAAAAAAAATTGTTGACCAAAAAACGATTCGTTTGTAAAGTCAACCTTTTTTGATGATTTTTTGGAATATCTCGGCCAAATAATGCCCGATTTTTGAATTTTATACCATTTTGGACTCGTAAGGATCAGTACTATCGACTGGCATCAAAAAATAGAAAATCTAAATTTTGACCAAAATCGACCAAAAAGCAAGGGGTTACATCACGTTTTTTCTTAAAATCGGGGTCGGCTCGAAAATCACAACTTTTTTGATCAATTTTTTTGAATATCTCGGTTAAAAAGCGTCAGATTTTTAAAAGTTACACCTTTTTGAATTCGTACGGATCCCTACTATCAATTAACATTCAAGTAAATTAAAAATTGATCTGCTAAAAAAAATTGTTGACCAAAAAACGATTCGTTTGTAAAGTCAACCTTTTTTGATGATTTTTTGGAATATCTCGGCCAAATAATGCCCGATTTTTGAATTTTATACCATTTTGGACTCGTAAGGATCAGTACTATCGACTGGCATCAAAAAATAGAAAATCTAAATTTTGACCAAAATCGACCAAAAAGCAAGGGGTTACATCACGTTTTTTCTTAAAATCGGGGTCGGCTCGAAAATCACAACTTTTTTGATCAATTTTTTTGAATATCTCGGTTAAAAAGCGTCAGATTTTTAAAAGTTACACCTTTTTGAATTCGTACGGATCCCTACTATCAATTGACATTCAAGTAAATTAAAAATTGATCTGCTAAAAAAAATTGTTGACCAAAAAACGATTCGTTTGTAAAGTCAACCTTTTTTAATGATTTTTTGGAATATCTCGGCCAAATAATGCCCGATTTTTGAATTTTATACCATTTTGGACTCGTAAGGATCAGTACTATCGACTGGCATCAAAAAATAGAAAATCTAAATTTTGACCAAAATCGACCAAAAAGCAAGGGGTTACATCACGTTTTTTCTTAAAATCGGGGTCGGCTCGAAAATCACAACTTTTTTGATCAATTTTTTTGAATATCTCGGTTAAAAAGCGTCAGATTTTTAAAAGTTACACCTTTTTGAATTGGTACGGATCCCTACTATCAATTGACATTCAAGTAAATTAAAAATCATTACATCACGTTTTTTCTTAAAATCGGGGTCGGCTCGAAAATCACAACTTTTTTGATCAATTTTTTTGAATATCTCGGTTAAAAAGCGTCAGATTTTTAAAAGTTACACCTTTTTGAATTCGTACGGATCCCTACTATCAATTGACATTCAAGTAAATTAAAAATTGATCTGCTAAAAAAAATTGTTGACCAAATAACGATTCGTTTGTAAAGTCAACCTTTTTTGATGATTTTTTGGAATATCTCGGCCAAATAATGCCCGATTTTTGAATTTTATACCATTTTGGACTCGTAAGGATCAGTACTATCGACTGGCATCAAATAATAGAAAATCTAAATTTTGACCAAAATCGACCAAAAAGCAAGGGGTTACATCACGTTTTTTCTTAAAATCGGGGTCGGCTCGAAAATCACAACTTTTTTGATCAATTTTTTTGAATATCTCGGTTAAAAAGCGTCAGATTTTTAAAAGTTCCACCTTTTTGAATTGGTACGGATCCCTACTATCAATTGACATTCAAGTAAATTAAAAATCATTACATCACGTTTTTTCTTAAAATCGGGGTCGGCTCGAAAATCACAACTTTTTTGATCAATTTTTTTGAATATCTCGGTTAAAAAGCGTCAGATTTTTAAAAGTTACACCTTTTTGAATTCGTACGGATCCCTACTATCAATTGACATTCAAGTAAATTAAAAATTGATCTGCTAAAAAAAATTGTTGACCAAATAACGATTCGTTTGTAAAGTCAACCTTTTTTGATGATTTTTTGGAATATCTCGGCCAAATAATGCCCGATTTTTGAATTTTATACCATTTTGGACTCGTAAGGATCAGTACTATCGACTGGCATCAAATAATAGAAAATCTAAATTTTGACCAAAATCGACCAAAAAGCAAGGGGTTACATCACGTTTTTTCTTAAAATCGGGGTCGGCTCAAAAATCACAACTTTTTTGATCAATTTTTTTGAATATCTCGGTTAAAAAGCGTCAGATTTTTAAAAGTTACACCTTTTTGAATTCGTACGGATCCCTACTATCAATTGACATTCAAGTAAATTAAAAATCGGTGTGCTAAAAAAAATTGTTGACCAAAAAACGATTCGTTTGTAAAGTCAACCTTTTTTGATGATTTTTTGGAATATCTCGGCCAAATAATGCCCGATTTTTGAATTTTATACCATTTTGGACTCGTAAGGATCAGTACTATCGACTGGCATCAAATAATAGAAAATCTAAATTTTGACCAAAATCGACCAAAAAGCAAGGGGTTACATCACGTTTTTTCTTAAAATCGGGGTCGGCTCGAAAATCACAACTTTTTTGATCAATTTTTTTGAATATGTCGTTTCAAAACGTCATATCTCCAACGCTCTGATTTTCGTTTTTAATGCGGCGGAGATATGTCGTTTCAAAACGTCATATCTCCAACGCTCTGATTTTCGTTTTTAATGCGTTGGAGATATGTCGTTTTGAAACGACATATCTCCAACGCTCTGATTTTCGTTTTTAATGCGGCGGAGATATGTCGTTTCAAAACATTTGCATTGCATACCCAAAAGGGGCGTCTGTTGGCAGCCGCTGACTGTCGAGATATTTCTTAAAATCTGCCAAAATACCAGGCGAACAGAAATGCATAGAAGGTCGACGAGTGGTTTGAATAAAAATATTTATTGCATAGCATTAAGGGGCAAAAATGTAACTCATTTAAAATGAGTGCTGTTAATTAGCAGTTTATGTAACATGAGCGCTGTAAGCTGGCTGTCAAACAACAGCTGCAGCTGCAGCTAATGTAAAAGGGCGCCTGAAAGAAAAAGCATACATGTTATTGGACCATTTCGATGCAAATTTTGCAAGGAGCTGATCCTTTAGGTTCCCAAGGACTATATCGATGGTATGGTATAACCAAGGATATGCTAGTCAACTAGAAACCATCCAGGGATCCAGGAACTGTTGCTGGGTGTGGGTGTAAAATAAAAGCATACATATTTTAGGTTCGCTAGGACTATATCTCTGATATAGAATAACCAAAGATATATAGGTCAACTAGGTACCATGAATAGCGATCATTTGCTAATTAAACGTTGTCCATGGGCGTGGCGGCATTTCCGCGTGGAAAATACTTTTTTTATTACTTTAAAGAGACATAACTCAAAGAGACTTAACCAAAATCGACCAAAAAGCAAGGGGTTACATCACGTTTTTTCTTAAAATCGGGGTCGGCTCGAAAATCACAACTTTTTTGATCAATTTTTTTGAATATCTCGGTTAAAAAGCGTCAGATTTTTAAAAGTTACACCTTTTTGAATTCGTACGGATCCCTACTATCAATTGACATTCAAGTAAAATCGGTGTGCTAAAAAAAATTGTTGACCAAAAAACGATTCGTTTGTAAAGTCAACCTTTTTGATGATTTTTTGGAATATCTCGGCCAAATAATGCCCGATTTTTGAATTTTATACCATTTTGGACTCGTAAGGATCAGTACTATCGACTGGCATCAAAAAATAGAAAATCTAAATTTTGACCAAAATCGACCAAAAAGCAAGGGGTTACATCACGTTTTTTCTTAAAATCGGGGTCGGCTCGAAAATCACAACTTTTTTGATCAATTTTTTTGAATATCTCGGTTAAAAAGCGTCAGATTTTTAAAAGTTACACCTTTTTGAATTCGTACGGATCCCTACTATCAATTGACATTCAAGTAAATTAAAAATCGGTGTGCTAAAAAAAATTGTTGACCAAAAAACGATTCGTTTGTAAAGTAAACCTTTTTCGATGTTTTTTTGGAATATCTCGGCCAAATAATGCCCGATTTTTGAATTTTATACCATTTTGGACTCGTAAGGATCAGTACTATCGACTGGCATCAAAAAATAGAAAATCTAAATTTTGACCAAAATCGACCAAAAAGCAAGGGGTTACATCACGTTTTTTCTTAAAATCGGGGTCGGCTCGAAAATCACAACTTTTTTGATCAATTTTTTTGAATATCTCGGTTAAAAAGCGTCAGATTTTTAAAAGTTACACCTTTTTGAATTGGTACGGATCCCTACTATCAATTGACATTCAAGTAAATTAAAAATCATTACATCACGTTTTTTCTTAAAATCGGGGTCGGCTCGAAAATCACAACTTTTTTGATCAATTTTTTTGAATATCTCGGTTAAAAAGCGTCAGATTTTTAAAAGTTACACCTTTTTGAATTCGTACGGATCCCTACTATCAATTGACATTCAAGTAAATTAAAAATTGATCTGCTAAAAAAAATTGTTGACCAAATAACGATTCGTTTGTAAAGTCAACCTTTTTTGATGATTTTTTGGAATATCTCGGCCAAATAATGCCCGATTTTTGAATTTTATACCATTTTGGACTCGTAAGGATCAGTACTATCGACTGGCATCAAATAATAGAAAATCTAAATTTTGACCAAAATCGACCAAAAAGCAAGGGGTTACATCACGTTTTTTCTTAAAATCGGGGTCGGCTCAAAAATCACAACTTTTTTGATCAATTTTTTTGAATATCTCGGTTAAAAAGCGTCAGATTTTTAAAAGTTACACCTTTTTGAATTCGTACGGATCCCTACTATCAATTGACATTCAAGTAAATTAAAAATCGGTGTGCTAAAAAAAATTGTTGACCAAAAAACGATTCGTTTGTAAAGTCAACCTTTTTTGATGATTTTTTGGAATATCTCGGCCAAATAATGCCCGATTTTTGAATTTTATACCATTTTGGACTCGTAAGGATCAGTACTATCGACTGGCATCAAAAAATAGAAAATCTAAATTTTGACCAAAATCGACCAAAAAGCAAGGGGTTACATCACGTTTTTTCTTAAAATCGGGGTCGGCTCGAAAATCACAACTTTTTTGATCAATTTTTTTGAATATGTCGTTTCAAAACGTCATATCTCCAACGCTCTGATTTTCGTTTTTAATGCGGCGGAGATATGTCGTTTCAAAACGTCATATCTCCAACGCTCTGATTTTCGTTTTTAATGCGTTGGAGATATGTCGTTTCGAAACGTCATATCTCCAACGCTCTGATTTTCGTTTTTAATGCGGCGGAGATATGTCGTTTCAAAACATTTGCATTGCATACCCAAAAGGGGCGTCTGTTGGCAGCCGCTGACTGTCGAGATATTTCTTAAAATCTGCCAAAATACCAGGCGAACAGAAATGCATAGAAGGTCGACGAGTGGTTTGAATAAAAATATTTATTGCATAGCATTAAGGGGCAAAAATGTAACTCATTTAAAATGAGTGCTGTTAATTAGCAGTTTATGTAACATGAGCGCTGTAAGCTGGCTGTCAAACAACAGCTGCAGCTGCAGCTAATGTAAAAGGGCGCCTGAAAGAAAAAGCATACATGTTATTGGACCATTTCGATGCAAATTTTGCAAGGAGCTGATCCTTTAGGTTCCCAAGGACTATATCGATGGTATGGTATAACCAAGGATATGCTAGTCAACTAGAAACCATCCAGGGATCCAGGAACTGTTGCTGGGTGTGGGTGTAAAATAAAAGCATACATATTTTAGGTTCGCTAGGACTATATCTCTGATATAGAATAACCAAAGATATATAGGTCAACTAGGTACCATGAATAGCGATCATTTGCTAATTAAACGTTGTCCATGGGCGTGGCGGCATTTCCGCGTGGAAAATACTTTTTTTATTACTTTAAAGAGACATAACTCAAAGAGACTTAACCAAAATCGACCAAAAAGCAAGGGGTTACATCACGTTTTTTCTTAAAATCGGGGTCGGCTCGAAAATCACAACTTTTTTGATCAATTTTTTTGAATATCTCGGTTAAAAAGCGTCAGATTTTTAAAAGTTACACCTTTTTGAATTCGTACGGATCCCTACTATCAATTGACATTCAAGTAAAATCGGTGTGCTAAAAAAAATTGTTGACCAAAAAACGATTCGTTTGTAAAGTCAACCTTTTTGATGATTTTTTGGAATATCTCGGCCAAATAATGCCCGATTTTTGAATTTTATACCATTTTGGACTCGTAAGGATCAGTACTATCGACTGGCATCAAAAAATAGAAAATCTAAATTTTGACCAAAATCGACCAAAAAGCAAGGGGTTACATCACGTTTTTTCTTAAAATCGGGGTCGGCTCGAAAATCACAACTTTTTTGATCAATTTTTTTGAATATCTCGGTTAAAAAGCGTCAGATTTTTAAAAGTTACACCTTTTTGAATTCGTACGGATCCCTACTATCAATTGACATTCAAGTAAATTAAAAATCGGTGTGCTAAAAAAAATTGTTGACCAAAAAACGATTCGTTTGTAAAGTAAACCTTTTTCGATGTTTTTTTGGAATATCTCGGCCAAATAATGCCCGATTTTTGAATTTTATACCATTTTGGACTCGTAAGGATCAGTACTATCGACTGGCATCAAAAAATAGAAAATCTAAATTTTGACCAAAATCGACCAAAAAGCAAGGGGTTACATCACGTTTTTTCTTAAAATCGGGGTCGGCTCGAAAATCACAACTTTTTTGATCAATTTTTTTGAATATCTCGGTTAAAAAGCGTCAGATTTTTAATAGTTACACCTTTTTGAATTCGTACGGATCCCTACTATCAATTGACATTCAAGTAAATTAAAAATCGGTGTGCTAAAAAAAATTGTTGACCAAAAAACGATTCGTTTGTAAAGTCAACCTTTTTTGATGATTTTTTGGAATATCTCGGCCAAATAATGCCCGATTTTTGAATTTTATACCATTTTGGACTCGTAAGGATCAGTACTATCGACTGGCATCAAATAATAGAAAATCTAAATTTTGACCAAAATCGACCAAAAAGCAAGGGGTTACATCACGTTTTTTCTTAAAATCGGGGTCGGCTCGAAAATCACAACTTTTTTGATCAATTTTTTTGAATATCTCGGTTAAAAAGCGTCAGATTTTTAAAAGTTACACCTTTTTGAATTCGTACGGATCCCTACTATCAATTGACATTCAAGTAAATTAAAAATCGGTATGCTAAAAAAAATTGTTGACCAAAAAACGATTCGTTTGTAAAGTCAACCTTTTTTGATGATTTTTTGGAATATCTCGGCCAAATAATGCCCGATTTTTGAATTTTATACCATTTTGGACTCGTAAGGATCAGTACTATCGACTGGTATCAAATAATAGAAAATCTAAATTTTGACCAAAATCGACCAAAAAGCAAGGGGTTACATCACGCTTTTTCTTAAAATCGAGGTCGGCTCGAAAATCACAACTTTTTTGATCAATTTTTTTGAATATCTCGGTTAAAAAGCGTCAGATTTTTAAAAGTTACACCTTTTTGAATTCGTACGGATCCCTACTATCAATTGACATTCAAGTAAATTAAAAATTGATCTGCTAAAAAAAATTGTTGACCAAAAAACGATTCGTTTGTAAAGTCAACCTTTTTTGATGATTTTTTGGAATATCTCGGCCAAATAATGCCCGATTTTTGAATTTTATACCATTTTGGACTCGTAAGGATCAGTACTATCGACTGGCATCAAATAATAGAAAATCTAAATTTTGACCAAAATCGACCAAAAAGCAAGGGGTTACATCACGTTTTTTCTTAAAATCGGGGTCGGCTCGAAAATCACAACTTTTTTGATCAATTTTTTTGAATATCTCGGTTAAAAAGCGTCAGATTTTTAAAAGTTACACCTTTTTGAATTCGTACGGATCCCTACTATCAATTGACATTCAAGTAAATTAAAAATCGGTATGCTAAAAAAAATTGTTGACCAAAAAACGATTCGTTTGTAAAGTCAACCTTTTTTGATGATTTTTTGGAATATCTCGGCCAAATAATGCCCGATTTTTGAATTTTATACCATTTTGGACTCGTAAGGATCAGTACTATCGACTGGCATCAAATAATAGAAAATCTAAATTTTGACCAAAATCGACCAAAAAGCAAGGGGTTACATCACGTTTTTTCTTAAAATCGGGGTCGGCTCGAAAATCACAACTTTTTTGATCAATTTTTTTGAATATCTCGGTTAAAAAGCGTCAGATTTTTAAAAGTTACACCTTTTTGAATTCGTACGGATCCCTACTATCAATTGACATTCAAGTAAATTAAAAATTGATCTGCTAAAAAAAATTGTTGACCAAATAACGATTCGTTTGTAAAGTCAACCTTTTTTGATGATTTTTTGGAATATCTCGGCCAAATAATGCCCGATTTTTGAATTTTATACCATTTTAGACTCGTAAGGATCAGTACTATCGACTGGCATCAAAAAATAGAAAATCTAAATTTTGACTAAAATCGACCAAAAAGCAAGGGGTTACATCACGTTTTTTCTTAAAATCGGGGTCGGATCGAAAATCACAACTTTTTTGATCAATTTTTTTTGAATATCTCGGTTAAAAAGCGTCAGATTTTTAAAAGTTACACCTTTTTGAATTCGTACGGATCCCTACTATCAATTGACATTCAAGTAAATTAAAAATCGGTGTGCTAAAAAAAATTGTTGACCAAAAAACGATTCGTTTGTAAAGTCAACCTTTTTTGATGATTTTTTGGAATATCTCGGCCAAATAATGCCCGATTTTTGAATTTTATACCATTTTGGACTCGTAAGGATCAGTACTATCGACTGGCATCAAAAAATAGAAAATCTAAATTTTGACCAAAATCGACCAAAAAGCAAGGGGTTACATCACGTTTTTTCTTAAAATCGGGGTCGGCTCGAAAATCACAACTTTTTTGATCAATTTTTTTGAATATCTCGGTTAAAAAGCGTCAGATTTTTAAAAGTTACACCTCTTTGAATTCGTACGGATCCCTACTATCAATTGACATTCAAGTAAATTAAAAATCGGTGGGCTAAAAAAAATTGTTGACCAAACAACGATACGTTTGTAAAGTAAACCTTTTTCGATGTTTTTTTGGAATATCTCGGCCAAATAATGCACGATTTTTGAATTTTATACCATTCTGGACTCGTAAGGATCAGTACTATCGACTGGCATCAAAAAATAGAAAATCTAAATTTTGACTAAAATCGACCAAAAAGCAAGGGGTTACATCACGTTTTTTCTTAAAATCGGGGTCGGCTCGAAAATCACAACTTTTTTGATCAATTTTTTTTGAATATCTCGGTTAAAAAGCGTCAGATTTTTAAAAGTTACACCTTTTTGAATTCGTACGGATCCCTACTATCAATTGACATTCAAGTAAATTAAAAATCGGTGTGCTAAAAAAAATTGTTGACCAAAAAACGATTCGTTTGTAAAGTCAACCTTTTTTGATGATTTTTTGGAATATCTCGGCCAAATAATGCCCGATTTTTGAATTTTATACCATTTTGGACTCGTAAGGATCAGTACTATCGACTGGCATCAAAAAATAGAAAATCTAAATTTTGACCAAAATCGACCAAAAAGCAAGGGGTTACATCACGTTTTTTCTTAAAATCGGGGTCGGCTCGAAAATCACAACTTTTTTGATCAATTTTTTTGAATATCTCGGTTAAAAAGCGTCAGATTTTTAAAAGTTACACCTTTTTGAATTCGTACGGATCCCTACTATCAATTGACATTCAAGTAAATTAAAAATTGATCTGCTAAAAAAAATTGTTGACCAAATAACGATTCGTTTGTAAAATCAACCTTTTTTGATGATTTTTTGGAATATCTCGGCCAAATAATGCCCGATTTTTTAATTTTATACCATTTTGGACTCGTAAGGATCAGTACTATCGACTGGCATCAAAAAATAGAAAATCTAAATTTTGACCAAAATCGACCAAAAAGCAAGGGGTTACATCACGTTTTTTCTTAAAATCGGGGTCGGCTCGAAAATCACAACTTTTTTGATCAATTTTTTTGAATATCTCGGTTAAAAAGCGTCAGATTTTTAAAAGTTATACCTTTTTGAATTCGTACGGATCCCTACTATCAATTGACATTCAAGTAAATTAAAAATCGATGTGCTAAAAAAAATTGTTGACCAAAAAACGATTCGTTTGTAAAGTCAACCTTTTTTGATGATTTTTTGGAATATCTCGGCCAAATAATGCCCGATTTTTTAATTTTATACCATTTTAGACTCGTAAGGATCAGTACTATCGACTGGCATCAAAAAATAGAAAATCTAAATTTTGACTAAAATCGACCAAAAAGCAAGGGGTTACATCACGTTTTTTCTTAAAATCGGGGTCGGCTCGAAAATCACAACTTTTTTGATCAATTTTTTTGAATATCTCGGTTAAAAAGCGTCAGATTTTTAAAAGTTACACCTTTTTGAATTCGTACGGATCCCTACTATCAATTGACATTCAAGTAAATTAAAAATCGGTGTGCTAAAAAAAATTGTTGACCAAAAAACGATTCGTTTGTAAAGTCAACCTTTTTTGATGATTTTTTGGAATATCTCGGCCAAATAATGCCCGATTTTTGAATTTTATACCATTTTGGACTCGTAAGGATCAGTACTATCGACTGGCATCAAATAATAGAAAATCTAAATTTTGACCAAAATCGACCAAAAAGCAAGAGGTTACATCACGTTTTTTCTTAAAATCGGGGTCGGCTCGAAAATCACAACTTTTTTGATCAATTTTTTTGAATATCTCGGTTAAAAAGCGTCAGATTTTTAAAAGTTACACCTTTTTGAATTGGTACGGATCCCTACTATCAATTGACATTCAAGTAAATTAAAAATCGGTGTGCTAAAAAAAATTGTTGACCAAAAAACGATTCGTTTGTAAAGTCAACCTTTTTTGATGATTTTTTGGAATATCTCGGCCAAATAATGCCCGATTTTTGAATTTTATACCATTTTGGACTCGTAAGGATCAGTACTATCGACTGGCATCAAAAAATAGAAAATCTAAATTTTGACCAAAATCGACCAAAAAGCAAGGGGTTACATCACGTTTTTTCTTAAAATCGGGGTCGGCTCGAAAATCACAACTTTTTTGATCAATTTTTTTGAATATCTCGGTTAAAAAGCGTCAGATTTTTAATAGTTACACCTTTTTGAATTCGTACGGATCCCTACTATCAATTGACATTCAAGTAAATTAAAAATCGGTGTGCTAAAAAAAATTGTTGACCAAAAAACGATTCGTTTGTAAAGTCAACCTTTTTTGATGATTTTTTGGAATATCTCGGCCAAATAATGCCCGATTTTTGAATTTTATACCATTTTGGACTCGTAAGGATCAGTACTATCGACTGGCATCAAATAATAGAAAATCTAAATTTTGACCAAAATCGACCAAAAAGCAAGGGGTTACATCACGTTTTTTCTTAAAATCGGGGTCGGCTCGAAAATCACAACTTTTTTGATCAATTTTTTTGAATATCTCGGTTAAAAAGCGTCAGATTTTTAAAAGTTACACCTTTTTGAATTCGTACGGATCCCTACTATCAATTGACATTCAAGTAAATTAAAAATCGGTATGCTACAAAAAATTGTTGACCAAAAAACGATTCGTTTGTAAAGTCAACCTTTTTTGATGATTTTTTGGAATATCTCGGCCAAATAATGCCCGATTTTTGAATTTTATACCATTTTGGACTCGTAAGGATCAGTACTATCGACTGGTATCAAATAATAGAAAATCTAAATTTTGACCAAAATCGACCAAAAAGCAAGGGGTTACATCACGTTTTTTCTTAAAATCGAGGTCGGCTCGAAAATCACAACTTTTTTGATCAATTTTTTTGAATATCTCGGTTAAAAAGCGTCAGATTTTTAAAAGTTACACCTTTTTGAATTCGTACGGATCCCTACTATCAATTGACATTCAAGTAAATTAAAAATCGGTGTGCTAAAAAAAATTGTTGACCAAAAAACGATTCGTTTGTAAAGTCAACCTTTTTTGATGATTTTTTGGAATATCTCGGCCAAATAATGCCCGATTTTTGAATTTTATACCATTTTGGACTCGTAAGGATCAGTACTATCGACTGGCATCAAATAATAGAAAATCTAAATTTTGACCAAAATCGACCAAAAAGCAAGGGGTTACATCACGTTTTTTCTTAAAATCGGGGTCGGCTCGAAAATCACAACTTTTTTGATCAATTTTTTTGAATATCTCGGTTAAAAAGCGTCAGATTTTTAAAAGTTACACCTTTTTGAATTCGTACGGATCCCTACTATCAATTGACATTCAAGTAAATTAAAAATCGGTATGCTAAAAAAAATTGTTGACCAAAAAACGATTCGTTTGTAAAGTCAACCTTTTTTGATGATTTTTTGGAATATCTCGGCCAAATAATGCCCGATTTTTGAATTTTATACCATTTTGGACTCGTAAGGATCAGTACTATCGACTGGCATCAAATAATAGAAAATCTAAATTTTGACCAAAATCGACCAAAAAGCAAGGGGTTACATCACGTTTTTTCTTAAAATCGGGGTCGGCTCGAAAATCACAACTTTTTTGATCAATTTTTTTGAATATCTCGGTTAAAAAGCGTCAGATTTTTAAAAGTTACACCTTTTTGAATTCGTACGGATCCCTACTATCAATTGACATTCAAGTAAATTAAAAATTGATCTGCTAAAAAAAATTGTTGACCAAAAAACGATTCGTTTGTAAAGTCAACCTTTTTTGATGATTTTTTGGAATATCTCGGCCAAATAATGCCCGATTTTTGAATTTTATACCATTTTGGACTCGTAAGGATCAGTACTATCGACTGGCATCAAATAATAGAAAATCTAAATTTTGACCAAAATCGACCAAAAAGCAAGGGGTTACATCACGTTTTTTCTTAAAATCGGGGTCGGCTCGAAAATCACAACTTTTTTGATCAATTTTTTTGAATATCTCGGTTAAAAAGCGTCAGATTTTTAAAAGTTACACCTTTTTGAATTCGTACGGATCCCTACTATCAATTGACATTCAAGTAAATTAAAAATCGGTATGCTAAAAAAAATTGTTGACCAAAAAACGATTCGTTTGTAAAGTCAACCTTTTTTGATGATTTTTTGGAATATCTCGGCCAAATAATGCCCGATTTTTGAATTTTATACCATTTTGGACTCGTAAGGATCAGTACTATCGACTGGCATCAAATAATAGAAAATCTAAATTTTGACCAAAATCGACCAAAAAGCAAGGGGTTACATCACGTTTTTTCTTAAAATCGGGGTCGGCTCGAAAATCACAACTTTTTTGATCAATTTTTTTGAATATCTCGGTTAAAAAGCGTCAGATTTTTAAAAGTTACACCTTTTTGAATTCGTACGGATCCCTACTATCAATTGACATTCAAGTAAATTAAAAATTGATCTGCTAAAAAAAATTGTTGACCAAATAACGATTCGTTTGTAAAGTCAACCTTTTTTGATGATTTTTTGGAATATCTCGGCCAAATAATGCCCGATTTTTGAATTTTATACCATTTTGGACTCGTAAGGATCAGTACTATCGACTGGCATCAAAAAATAGAAAATCTAAATTTTGACCAAAATCGACCAAAAAGCAAGGGGTTACATCACGTTTTTTCTTAAAATCGGGGTCGGCTCGAAAATCACAACTTTTTTGATCAATTTTTTTGAATATCTCGGTTAAAAAGCGTCAGATTTTTAAAAGTTACACCTCTTTGAATTCGTACGGATCCCTACTATCAATTGACATTCAAGTAAATTAAAAATCGGTGGGCTAAAAAAAATTGTTGACCAAACAACGATACGTTTGTAAAGTAAACCTTTTTCGATGTTTTTTTGGAATATCTCGGCCAAATAATGCACGATTTTTGAATTTTATACCATTCTGGACTCGTAAGGATCAGTACTATCGACTGGCATCAAAAAATAGAAAATCTAAATTTTGACTAAAATCGACCAAAAAGCAAGGGGTTACATCACGTTTTTTCTTAAAATCGGGGTCGGCTCGAAAATCACAACTTTTTTGATCAATTTTTTTTGAATATCTCGGTTAAAAAGCGTCAGATTTTTAAAAGTTACACCTTTTTGAATTCGTACGGATCCCTACTATCAATTGACATTCAAGTAAATTAAAAATCGGTGTGCTAAAAAAAATTGTTGACCAAAAAACGATTCGTTTGTAAAGTCAACCTTTTTTGATGATTTTTTGGAATATCTCGGCCAAATAATGCCCGATTTTTGAATTTTATACCATTTTGGACTCGTAAGGATCAGTACTATCGACTGGCATCAAAAAATAGAAAATCTAAATTTTGACCAAAATCGACCAAAAAGCAAGGGGTTACATCACGTTTTTTCTTAAAATCGGGGTCGGCTCGAAAATCACAACTTTTTTGATCAATTTTTTTGAATATCTCGGTTAAAAAGCGTCAGATTTTTAAAAGTTACACCTTTTTGAATTCGTACGGATCCCTACTATCAATTGACATTCAAGTAAATTAAAAATCGGTGGGCTAAAAAAAATTGTTGACCAAACAACGATACGTTTGTAAAGTAAACCTTTTTCGATGTTTTTTTGGAATATCTCGGCCAAATAATGCACGATTTTTGAATTTTATACCATTCTGGACTCGTAAGGATCAGTACTATCGACTGGCATCAAAAAATAGAAAATCTAAATTTTGACCAAAATCGACCAAAAAGCAAGGGGTTACATCACGTTTTTTCTTAAAATCGGGGTCGGCTCGAAAATCACAACTTTTTTGATCAATTTTTTTGAATATCTCGGTTAAAAAGCGTCAGATTTTTAAAAGTTACACCTTTTTGAATTCGTACGGATCCCTACTATCAATTGACATTCAAGTAAATTAAAAATTGATCTGCTAAAAAAAATTGTTGACCAAATAACGATTCGTTTGTAAAATCAACCTTTTTTGATGATTTTTTGGAATATCTCGGCCAAATAATGCCCGATTTTTTAATTTTATACCATTTTGGACTCGTAAGGATCAGTACTATCGACTGGCATCAAAAAATAGAAAATCTAAATTTTGACCAAAATCGACCAAAAAGCAAGGGGTTACATCACGTTTTTTCTTAAAATCGGGGTCGGCTCGAAAATCACAACTTTTTTGATCAATTTTTTTGAATATCTCGGTTAAAAAGCGTCAGATTTTTAAAAGTTATACCTTTTTGAATTCGTACGGATCCCTACTATCAATTGACATTCAAGTAAATTAAAAATCGATGTGCTAAAAAAAATTGTTGACCAAAAAACGATTCGTTTGTAAAGTCAACCTTTTTTGATGATTTTTTGGAATATCTCGGCCAAATAATGCCCGATTTTTTAATTTTATACCATTTTAGACTCGTAAGGATCAGTACTATCGACTGGCATCAAAAAATAGAAAATCTAAATTTTGACTAAAATCGACCAAAAAGCAAGGGGTTACATCACGTTTTTTCTTAAAATCGGGGTCGGCTCGAAAATCACAACTTTTTTGATCAATTTTTTTGAATATCTCGGTTAAAAAGCGTCAGATTTTTAAAAGTTACACCTTTTTGAATTCGTACGGATCCCTACTATCAATTGACATTCAAGTAAATTAAAAATCGGTGTGCTAAAAAAAATTGTTGACCAAAAAACGATTCGTTTGTAAAGTCAACCTTTTTTGATGATTTTTTGGAATATCTCGGCCAAATAATGCCCGATTTTTGAATTTTATACCATTTTGGACTCGTAAGGATCAGTACTATCGACTGGCATCAAATAATAGAAAATCTAAATTTTGACCAAAATCGACCAAAAAGCAAGAGGTTACATCACGTTTTTTCTTAAAATCGGGGTCGGCTCGAAAATCACAACTTTTTTGATCAATTTTTTTGAATATCTCGGTTAAAAAGCGTCAGATTTTTAAAAGTTACACCTTTTTGAATTGGTACGGATCCCTACTATCAATTGACATTCAAGTAAATTAAAAATCGGTGTGCTAAAAAAAATTGTTGACCAAAAAACGATTCGTTTGTAAAGTCAACCTTTTTTGATGATTTTTTGGAATATCTCGGCCAAATAATGCCCGATTTTTGAATTTTATACCATTTTGGACTCGTAAGGATCAGTACTATCGACTGGCATCAAATAATAGAAAATCTAAATTTTGACCAAAATCGACCAAAAAGCAAGGGGTTACATCACGTTTTTTCTTAAAATCGGGGTCGGCTCGAAAATCACAACTTTTTTGATCAATTTTTTTGAATATCTCGGTTAAAAAGCGTCAGATTTTTAAAAGTTACACCTTTTTGAATTCGTACGGATCCCTACTATCAATTGACATTCAAGTAAATTAAAAATCGGTGTGCTAAAAAAAATTGTTGACCAAAAAACGATTCGTTTGTAAAGTCAACCTTTTTTGATGATTTTTTGGAATATCTCGGCCAAATAATGCCCGATTTTTTAATTTTATACCATTTTAGACTCGTAAGGATCAGTACTATCGACTGGCATCAAAAAATAGAAAATCTAAATTTTGACTAAAATCGACCAAAAAGCAAGGGGTTACATCACGTTTTTTCTTAAAATCGGGGTCGGCTCGAAAATCACAACTTTTTTGATCAATTTTTTTGAATATCTCGGTTAAAAAGCGTCAGATTTTTAAAAGTTACACCTTTTTGAATTCGTACGGATCCCTACTATCAATTGACATTCAAGTAAATTAAAAATCGGTGTGCTAAAAAAAATTGTTGACCAAAAAACGATTCGTTTGTAAAGTCAACCTTTTTTGATGATTTTTTGGAATATCTCGGCCAAATAATGCCCGATTTTTGAATTTTATACCATTTTGGACTCGTAAGGATCAGTACTATCGACTGGCATCAAATAATAGAAAATCTAAATTTTGACCAAAATCGACCAAAAAGCAAGGGGTTACATCACGTTTTTTCTTAAAATCGGGGTCGGCTCGAAAATCACAACTTTTTTGATCAATTTTTTTGAATATCTCGGTTAAAAAGCGTCAGATTTTTAAAAGTTACACCTTTTTGAATTCGTACGGATCCCTACTATCAATTGACATTCAAGTAAATTAAAAATCGGTGTGCTAAAAAAAATTGTTGACCAAAAAACGATTCGTTTGTAAAGTCAACCTTTTTTGATGATTTTTTGGAATATCTCGGCCAAATAATGCCCGATTTTTGAATTTTATACCATTTTGGACTCGTAAGGATCAGTACTATCGACTGGCATCAAATAATAGAAAATCTAAATTTTGACCAAAATCGACCAAAAAGCAAGGGGTTACATCACGTTTTTTCTTAAAATCGGGGTCGGCTCGAAAATCACAACTTTTTTGATCAATTTTTTTGAATATCTCGGTTAAAAAGCGTCAGATTTTTAAAAGTTACACCTTTTTGAATTCGTACGGATCCCTACTATCAATTGACATTCAAGTAAATTAAAAATCGGTGTGCTAAAAAAAATTGTTGACCAAAAAACGATTCGTTTGTAAAGTCAACCTTTTTTGATGATTTTTTGGAATATCTCGGCCAAATAATGCCCGATTTTTGAATTTTATACCATTTTGGACTCGTAAGGATCAGTACTATCGACTGGCATCAAATAATAGAAAATCTAAATTTTGACCAAAATCGACCAAAAAGCAAGGGGTTACATCACGTTTTTTCTTAAAATCGGGGTCGGCTCGAAAATCACAACTTTTTTGATCAATTTTTTTGAATATCTCGGTTAAAAAGCGTCAGATTTTTAAAAGTTACACCTTTTTGAATTCGTACGGATCCCTACTATCAATTGACATTCAAGTAAATTAAAAATCGGTGTGCTAAAAAAAATTGTTGACCAAAAAACGATTCGTTTGTAAAGTCAACCTTTTTTGATGATTTTTTGGAATATCTCGGCCAAATAATTCCCGATTTTTGAATTTTATACCATTTTGGACTCGTAAGGATCAGTACTATCGACTGGCATCAAAAAATAGAAAATCTAAATTTTGACCAAAATCGACCAAAAAGCAAGGGGTTACATCACGTTTTTTCTTAAAATCGGGTTCGGCTCGAAAATCACAACTTTTTTGATCAATTTTTTTGAATATCTCGGTTAAAAAGCGTCAGATTTTTAAAAGTTACACCTTTTTGAATTGGTACGGATCCCTACTATCAATTGACATTCAAGTAAATTAAAAATCGGTGTGCTAAAAAAAATTGTTGACCAAAAAACGATTCGTTTGTAAAGTCAACCTTTTTTGATGATTTTTTGGAATATCTCGGCCAAATAATGCCCGATTTTTGAATTTTATACCATTTTGGACTCGTAAGGATCAGTACTATCGACTGGCATCAAATAATAGAAAATCTAAATTTTGACCAAAATCGACCAAAAAGCAAGGGGTTACATCACGTTTTTTCTTAAAATCGGGGTCGGCTCGAAAATCACAACTTTTTTGATCAATTTTTTTGAATATCTCGGTTAAAAAGCGTCAGATTTTTAAAAGTTACACCTTTTTGAATTCGTACGGATCCCTACTATCAATTGACATTCAAGTAAATTAAAAATCGGTGTGCTAAAAAAAATTGTTGACCAAAAAACGATTCGTTTGTAAAGTCAACCTTTTTTGATGATTTTTTGGAATATCTCGGCCAAATAATGCCCGATTTTTGAATTTTATACCATTTTGGACTCGTAAGGATCAGTACTATCGACTGGCATCAAATAATAGAAAATCTAAATTTTGACCAAAATCGACCAAAAAGCAAGGGGTTACATCACGTTTTTTCTTAAAATCGGGGTCGGCTCGAAAATCACAACTTTTTTGATCAATTTTTTTGAATATCTCGGTTAAAAAGCGTCAGATTTTTAAAAGTTACACCTTTTTGAATTCGTACGGATCCCTACTATCAATTGACATTCAAGTAAATTAAAAATCGGTGTGCTAAAAAAAATTGTTGACCAAAAAACGATTCGTTTGTAAAGTCAACCTTTTTTGATGATTTTTTGGAATATCTCGGCCAAATAATGCCCGATTTTTGAATTTTATACCATTTTGGACTCGTAAGGATCAGTACTATCGACTGGCATCAAATAATAGAAAATCTAAATTTTGACCAAAATCGACCAAAAAGCAAGGGGTTACATCACGTTTTTTCTTAAAATCGGGGTCGGCTCGAAAATCACAACTTTTTTGATCAATTTTTTTGAATATCTCGGTTAAAAAGCGTCAGATTTTTAAAAGTTACACCTTTTTGAATTCGTACGGATCCCTACTATCAATTGACATTCAAGTAAATTAAAAATCGGTGTGCTAAAAAAAATTGTTGACCAAAAAACGATTCGTTTGTAAAGTCAACCTTTTTTGATGATTTTTTGGAATATCTCGGCCAAATAATGCCCGATTTTTGAATTTTATACCATTTTGGACTCGTAAGGATCAGTACTATCGACTGGCATCAAATAATAGAAAATCTAAATTTTGACCAAAATCGACCAAAAAGCAAGGGGTTACATCACGTTTTTTCTTAAAATCGGGGTCGGCTCGAAAATCACAACTTTTTTGATCAATTTTTTGGAATATCTCGGTTAAAAAGCGTCAGATTTTTAAAAGTTACACCTTTTTGAATTCGTACGGATCCCTACTATCAATTGACATTCAAGTAAATTAAAAATCGGTGTGCTAAAAAAAATTGTTGACCAAAAAACGATTCGTTTGTAAAGTCAACCTTTTTTGATGATTTTTTGGAATATCTCAGCCAAATAATGCCCGATTTTTGAATTTTATACCATTTTGGACTCGTAAGGATCAGTACTATCGACTGGCATCAAAAAATAGAAAATCTAAATTTTGACCAAAATCGACCAAAAAGCAAGGGGTTACATCACGTTTTTTCTTAAAATCGGGGTCGGCTCGAAAATCACAACTTTTTTGATCAATTTTTTTGAATATCTCGGTTAAAAAGCGTCAGATTTTTAAAAGTTACACCTTTTTGAATTCGTACGGATCCCTACTATCAATTGACATTCAAGTAAGTTAAAAATCGGTGTGCTAAAAAAAATTGTTGACCAAAAAACGATTCGTTTGTAAAGTCAACCTTTTTTGATGATTTTTTGGAATATCTCGGCCAAATAATGCCCGATTTTTTAATTTTATACCATTTTAGACTCGTAAGGATCAGTACTATCGACTGGCATCAAAAAATAGAAAATCTAAATTTTGACCAAAATCGACCAAAAAGCAAGGGGTTACATCACGTTTTTTCTTAAAATCGGGGTCGGCTCGAAAATCACAACTTTTTTGATCAATTTTTTTGAATATCTCGGTTAAAAAGCGTCAGATTTTTAAAAGTTACACCTTTTTGAATTCGTACGGATCCCTACTATCAATTGACATTCAAGTAAATTAAAAATCGATCTGCTAAAAAAAATGGTTGACCAAAAAACGATTCGTTTGTAAAGTCACAACTTTTTTGATCAATTTTTTTTTGAATATGTGACCAACAAAAACGTTTAATTCACGAACCGACCGACTTGTGGCTAAAAGCCTTCATCATGGTGTTGACCTGAGCACCGAGCTACAATTTTTTTTTTAATTACATAGAGATGTTTTCTTATATACATATGTACATGTTCAGACATTCGTTTGTGTTATCAGCTTTTGGTAATCTGTTTACGTCACAGTTGAAGGCCATATTATTATTTAATAAAATGCGATAATAAATTTTGCTTTATTTAAAAACGTCACTACAAAGTTGTTGCTGATTAAGTGTTAATATTTGATTCAGATAACACGCAAGTCTATTTGTTTTTCTAGGTAGGTTCTTTAAAATGCGCTACACGCATAGCTCAATGTTTAGTTTTCATATAGTTTTTTTTTTTTGTATATCATATCAGTAAACAGCATCTCACCAAGGTACTAAAGAAATATTTGTCAGATAAGGCTGCTGCATAGTAGGTTAACCGGTTTGTTGGGGCAGCTTATCTTATCGAGCCGCTAAGCTCTTGACAGCTGCAACTGTGAACTTGTGTAAATAGATAATAATATAATAATATACTTAGTTTTTACTACAATACTTTTACAAATATATAAGGGGCTTATAGGGAAGGAGAGTGGGACATAAGCATATATCATATATAACATGTTTTTGTTTTCGATTTTTAAATTATGCAAAGTTAAAATAAATATGTATTATATTAATATATATTCAAAAGGACAGTGACTTAAGCAACTAAAAACGATTAAACTCCCGCCTATCCTCTACACAATTGTTCACTGCTGTCCATTCGATTGTATAGCATTGTCCTTGACATAGCTGGGCGCCTGCAAAAGATCGGTGTACTGTAGTAACGCCTCGCGCAGCGATCGCGAGACCTCCGGCGATGTGGTTGTGGTGCAGTCCACCAAATAGGGATACAGACCAATCAGTAAATCCCAAGCGGGCTTATTAACTGGTTGACAAAACGAAACAAACATTAAAGTAGCTAATGGGTTAGTTTTATGCAGCACGCACCTTTGGATGCTGGCGCTTTCTTCATGGAGACGACAAGTGTTGCAATGGCTTTCAGCACAAAGGATATTTCCGAGAGGCGAAATCTGTTCAATAAAAACATGTACATTAATTACAGATAAATGCTTGCCTGTAAGCCAACAACAACACCAACCTGGGCAACGGGCACTTGCCGCTCTGGCGCTCATCGTCGTTAAAGCGCTTGAGTACCTCCTGGAAGCGATGCAGCAGGGCCGTGACAGCCAGGCGGCCAGCAAAGTCCTTATTCACGGCACCTGCGCTGCCGGCGGTCAGTAAATTGGCATTTAGACGATTATTATTGCACGCTGTTGCCGTTGCCTGATCCTCCAGCAGAGAGAACTGCAGCAGCGTTTCGAAACAAGTTTTGGCAAAGATTTCGCGCAGCTTCCAGTCGGACTCGTAGCAAATGTTGCTATCCGATGCAGAGTGTATGGAGCCCTTGTTGAGCAGCACCACAATTTGCATTATGAACTGATGCGGCAATTCGTGCGCATACGGCAGGACCTCGTCGCGCAGCAGCTCAATCACTTGGCAATCGATTGTCTCGTCGAGCACAATCTCTTCAAGACCGCGATCCTCAATGGTGCACACGCTGATTGGAAACAGAAACTTGTCCAGCGTATCAGCCAAATCATCCCATTGACTGGCAAAATGTTGCGGCTTATTGCGCGCCACTTTAAGTCCGGTGTGCAGCACGCTGATCAGGCTGGAAATGGCCAGCTTCCAGGTGCTCGACGATAGACACTTGTACTTCATGGCCAGTGGGGTGCGCAGCGCCTTGATAATGTCGTGCAATATCTGCTCCTGCACTACCGACTCCTCGGTGGCCGTGCTTTGGTATAGTTTCACACAAATGCTAATGGACTTCTCGCCAAAGGGTATATAGTTCATGCTGACCACTTCGACAGCTGCATTGTTGGCATAATGATTGCCCGATTTGCCGTACTTGTTGTGCTCCACGCTCTGCTGAAAGGTGGGCGGGGCGCACGCGAATTTGCTAAATATCAGCAGCTGGCGAAAAATGGCGGGTATCAGTTGGCGTATGCTCGACTCCGAGTCCGGCCTGATGGCCTCCTTCTGTATCAGCTCCATGCACTCCAGTATGCCATCATGCAGCGGCGTCAGCAGCGTGTCCGACACCGTGGACATGATGTAAGGAACGGCATCCGTTTGCACGGGTATGCAAACGGCGTTGGTCAGCACGGTGCAGAACTTATCAAAATCGGATGCACTAAATCTGTAAGCGCGAGAGTTAGCTCTTGTCTTGGCTCAAATTAGTTGGGGCCAATCAACTCACCTCACTTGAATGTGCTGGAAAATTGCGGGAAAGATTTGTATGAGAGCCGTGAGAAATGCCTGACTGGGAATGTAGAAATCCTCTTGGCTATCTCCGCCGGCAACGCCGGGCAAAAGCCTTGTTGTCGCCGACATTTTGGTACTCTCCATGCCAATGCTCAGCCAAATATTCCAGGCAATCTGATAAAAGATGAATACAAATAGAACAAAATTAGCTAATTCTGATAACTGACTTTAAAATTAAAATGTTCAACAATTGAACTTACGTTCCAGATCTCCTCATCCTGCTGCTGTGCCGTTTGACCATCCTTGAGCCCACGCTCCGTGCTCGTGTGGTACATAATCTCCTGCAGGGACTTTAGCGCCGCCAGCGAAACTTCACCATTCTTGCTGAGCGCCGCATTCTGTATGAACTCTAGAATAAGCGACCAGGCACGCTCGAAATCGCCCAGCATTTGGAGCAGGTCGCGCTTTGTGTTGAACACCCGACACACGCCGGATAAGGTTAACACCTGCGTTTCGGCCCATTGCTTTTGGGCGGTGTTACGCGAATGGTGAATCAGAATGTTGCCGCTGGCGTCCACCTTCTCATTGCTTGCGGAGCTGCTGAGCGCGCGCACATTGTCCAGCAGCGGGAAGAGCACCTGCCAGACCAGTGCCTGCCATGTGGGTGGATTTAGCAGGCTGCCATGCGCTGCAATTGTCGAAAATAACGTTTGCCCGGCGGATTTGCGGACCGCCGGCCGCAGATCCACACACAGCTCGCCCAGTTTGGCGTACAGGCACATCCACAGCTTGTCAAACTGAGGCATTTTAAGTGTGCCGGGAAAGTCCGGCAATATGGCCACATCCTCCAGCTGTGTGGACATTAGTTTGTCCTGATTTTGATTGAAAAAGTCCGAGATATTCCACTGTAAAAGCAAAAGGAAATCAATACAGAAAATCAATTTTCATTCACTCCTCGCTTTTTCGCTTTTTGCTTACCATGAGCCCAATGGCCGTCAGCGAGATATTCAGCTCCTGCGTCTGTGAGCCGAATTTGGCCGCTGTGCTGATGCACAGGGGCAGACAGCGCCATGGCATGACCGTCAGAAAATCGGTGATGACCAGCTGCAGGCATTGGAATGCGGTGCGGATCAGCGGCTCGCCATGATGATCATTGACAGCGCCAATTATCTCAATGATGGCGGGCCAGCCAAAGGATAGAATTTCTCCCGCTGTATTGAGGATCTGCAGAACACAATCCAATTGACGCTGACGCACATCCGCATGTAATACCGTGGACAGCTCGGAGAGCGGACTCAGCAGCATGGTTTGCAATTCCTGCAATTAAAAACGTGTTGAATATTTTACAGTAATATAGCATAATATATATATGTAATATATATACTCACCAGGTTTTCTTTGAGCGGCTGCTTGTGCTTGAACTGCAGCGCCGACTTGACCAGATACGTGATGGCCTCCACGCCCCACTCGCGCATTCGTATGTGTCGATGCTGGCAGACCTCGAGCAGATGATTGGTGAGCGGCCGCCAGAGCACCTCGATGCGTGGCATGTTGACGAGACCCGTTTCCATTAGCTTAGCCACAGCGAACAGCGAGGGCTCCCGGTTGGCATAGGCCAGCTCCATGGCCTCGTGGGAGAGCTTGCATAGCGCATCGATCAGATGATGCAGCGCCACATCATCCAAATACTGACTGGATTCGAAGAGCTGGCCTATCATTTGGGACAGCACCGGCAGATCAGCCATTACTGCCGTCTGTATGCCCACATTGGCTTCCACGGCGGGCTTGGGCATCGCCTGCAAACTGCCGCCCGTTGAAGGCTTCAAGCCCAGTATCCAAACCAAATGCTGCAACGTCTGCAGCACAATGTGCCACGAGGTGCCCAGTATGCTGCCATTGTTGTGCGCCAGCAGCAGAATTGCGCGCATGCACTGCAAATTCTTATTGGTCAGCATCACTGGGGCCTGCATCACGCTGTGCGGCAACGAGGCGCTGGGCAGCGGCGTGCCCACCGCCACAATCTGTGGCCGAAAGTCGCCACCATCGGCATTGCAGCTATTGATGAACTGACTGCTCAGATCCTGACTGCCGCTGCGTGTGTGACCTGGAATGGGTATACAAATAATAAAGATAAGAAATACTTAAGGATACAACGCTTACATCTGAGATCTGCATCCAGCTGGGCGGCGTTGGCAAATATGGACATGGCATAGTGTGGCGGAAATGAGGCGCGACACATGGCCATTATAAATGCATCGCGCGGCTGCAATTGATCCAGCATGCCGCAAAGGGCTGCATAGTTTTGCATGGCCTTCAGAATGTTCTCTGTGGTGCCTTCATCAATGGAAGTTTCCACAAGCGGAATGAATGCGCTGAGCAGGCCAGACCAGCTGGAATTGATCAGTTGTAGGCACAATGGCTTGTGCTCCTCCTCGGTGATAACGGCCATGTTGTGTGTGGGATGCAGCTCCGGCGTGCGTTGTATAACGCCACCAATCGAGCGCGTCATGTCCAGCAAAATGGCATAGGCCAGCGAAATGCCATAGCTATCGGGTATGTTGGGCGCATCCAGTTTGTCCAGCATTTCCAGGCTGCAAATAAAGGCTAATTAGTATTTTTCTGTAAAGTGCTGCTGCAGCTGCTTACTAAACAGCCTTGGGTAGGCCCGGCGCAAAGCTGGCCACCAGTGGGAGATAGGCGCCGCGGAACATAAAACCACACTGATTGTTGCCGCCACTGGCCAGCGCCGACAATGTGCTGGGCGGTTGCCCAGCGGCGCCAACTGCCTGTTGTCCGCCGTTGCTGAGCACAGCGGATGCATTGATCAGTGAGTAGCGCACGTAGCTGCCCATTGCGGCAATCATGTCGTGCACAATATGCGTGGCATGATTTTTCAAATCGTACGACTTGCAGAAGAAGGCAATTAGCGTGGAGCGTGTGACCAGCTTGTGAATGACCTCAAGAGCCAAGGCGCGCTGCCAGTGCGGCTTGTCCGGATCCAAGAACTTGATGATTAGCGACAAAAATATCTCACACTCGGTAACCAATATGGTATGATACTTCTGTATCAATATGGCCACCAGGCGCAGCAGACGCATACTTATAGGAAAATATGGCTTGTCCACGGGCACTGCAGCTGTGCCATTGCTTGGCGCTGGCAGCTGGCGGTGCTTAACATTGGGCGAGAATAGTTTTATGACTAATGCGCAAACGCGTTCCTTCAGAAGCAGCCGGAACTCCTGATTCTGTGCAGTATACGAGAATGTGTTATTATTATAGTTGATGGCCATATTTATGTCAAACTAACCTCGTGGAATACTGCGCTAAAGTTGCTCAGCACGGCCTCGAGCAGCTCGAGGCCAAAAGTGCGCGTCATTTCGGTCATGCCCAGCAGCCAAAAGGGCTGCTCGGTGTTGACTAGCTGCACCAGATCCTGAAACAAATGAAAGGCGTCCATAGCAAAAGTTTGTCCATCCTGTGTGCTATTGCCATCGGCATCCGGACTGCTTGTGCCCGACTGCTGCAGCTGCTGCTGCTGTTGCTGCAGACTGTGCACCGAGTCTTTTTCCAAATAAACGCGTTCAAAGACCAGAGAGACCAACTGTCGTATTGTCGCGCCAGCTGTGTTGACAATTGTTGGATTCTTGGTATAGTGCAAGCGAAAGCACAAGACCAGCGCCTTGGCCAGCGTGTCACCATGCACCACCAGATTGGTGGTCAGCAGCAGTGTCACCGTCTGCAGCACCTTGACCTCCTCGATGTTGTGCTCCATCAGGGTCCATAAGGCGTTTGTTATATACAGGGCGCCCTTCTGATCAACCACCTGCTGTGTAATCAGGCGCTGCATCATGCCCAGGCAGAACTTGGGAAGGAAGAGACACGTGAAAGGGTGGAACGTTAACAAGTTATGTTGATGACTCACCTTGATAATTTTCAAGTCTTTGGTTTCGCAGCCCTGCACCAGCGGATAGAGTATCTGATTGACGGTGTAGTATACAGAATTTTGCTGGCTGCTGCCGGCGGTGCATAATTTCGAAATTGCCTCTTCGCATGCCTGCAACGAAATGAAATTTTGTTTAACTTTTAACGACCATAGACAATTCGATTAACGCACTTGTCATAAAAATCAAATTTGATTGCTTTTCGCTGACCGGTGCGATATCAATTTCATAATTGCTTCGTGCACACACACAGGTGCACAGAGCAGCCACTCCCCCTTCCCCCCTCCACCATCACTGGCGTCAGCAGGCCACAAAACAGGCACTGCGCACACAGTTGCCACCGCATGACAAATTGCCACAATGATGCACACGTCAGCGGATTTAATGAGGCAACAAACGGCAGCATTTGACCCTGGTACAGGCACTTACCTCTTTTATTTGCGGGTACTTCTTCTTGGTTTCAAGTGAGAGCGTCTTGAAGTCTGCCTGCAGGGCCTCAACGAATTTGTGCACATCGGTGCCACCGCCCACCACCCCGCCGCCGACAAATGACATAGTTATGCGTTCTTGTTGGGGGGGGTTTTTTTTTTCTCGGTGTTTCAACTGTTGTTGTGTTCTCCTCTGTCGCCTTGTTGAACGAACGAGACACTTAGTGCATTATATGCATGCAACATTTAAATACAACAATTATGCTAAGCAAATGCGTTTAATCTCACTTTACTCTTATATGGACCAAACAAATACACGGAAGCGAGCACAATAACAAGTCGGTTGTTGAAAATTTTTGTGAATCGCTTCTGACAGCTGCAGCTGACGTACACAGTTTATCGATAGGCAGAGTTGCGCTGTTCACGTTCGCCAACAGTTGCGCAACTGTTGGACTGTTCGCGTGATATTCTTCTACTGCGCCCAAAGTTGAGAATTAAACATAAATCCAAGAATGTTTACCTTCTATAAACATAGCTTGGCTCCATTGAAAGACATAGACATCGTAATCTTTTACAAAAGCATTAATTTAAAATATAAATTAAATAATAAAATATAATTCAAACTGAGGCAACTCTACTATAACCGACTTTTAGGGTTTGTTCTGCTGTTAATTCTTCCCGGGTGACTACAAATGTGAAGTAACTTTCTGATTTTCGATTCTAAATAAATAAATGAGTTCGATTTTAGAGTTTTGATATAATATATGTCAACGAATTGCAACAGAAAAGTAATCAGTAATTTGTAAAAGTTTGCTGTTGTTAACAGCAAGGCAACAGTAAAATAACATGCCGCTGTTATGCAAGCTGTTAATCTACACAGGGTGATTATTATCATTAGTACGAAAAGCAAGAAGAAGAAACGCAACACGAGCAGCGGACGAACACAAACGACTCGCACCCGTTCGCGTTTCGCGGAGTAAACAAAAACTGTATTTGAGATTTATTTTAATGAGATTAAAACCCTAAATTCAAAAGCCATTCCACTGCATACGTGTTCGCGATAAAGTGCATAAGCCTCCAAAAGTGTCATTAGCTGTACAAAAACAAATGCAAATCGTTGTCGCACAGCAACCAACAAGCGTTAAAGTAACTGAAAAGCAAAAGAAAAAACTCGCGAAACCTTTTGCATACACACATGCATATTGGCCAGAAATAAACGCGTAGTCTGTTTCTTATGCCTGGCCCGCATGACTAATGAAACAGCTTTAAAACAACTGGCATTAAATTAAGGCTAAACACATAATCGGATAGTCGAAGCACAGGCTCCCAAGGCGACTGACTAGGCGCCAGCTGGCACATCGGCACGTCCAGAAAAAGAACATACACTGTCCAACTAATTGTTGTCATAATTCTTTTTTATACGCATAATGTCAACAAAATACAAATTAATTATGAGCAAACACTAAAAATAGCTAACACAACAAGAAGACAACAAGCCAGGCACATAGTAATTATGCTTGACCCTGGTCCAACAATAGCCACAGCCACAGCCACAAACATAGCCCCAACGTCGACGACTTTGTCGCTGTCTTCAGGCTGACGCTGACGCGCTGCCTCAGTCGCTGCTTCAATTAACAAATTTACTCGCCAAGTTGACGTCGACGTCGACGCTGCGACTAGCTGCAGGTAAGTTAGTGTGCGACTGAGATCGACTGCAAGAGAGAGGGAGAATGAAAGAGGGGGGGGCATTGCTGAGGGCCAGTGATAATGCAATGGGCCAGCGATGACTGCGTTGTTTTTGAATACCCTGTAACCATTTCTCAATGGGTCTAATGAAGTTATATAAATGTGTGGCAACATGAAAATTGATACATTTTCAGTTTTTTGCTTTTGTTAAGTTTGGCTACACTAATTTGGAATTTAATAACATTACGAAAAGTATGTAAAACATACTGTACACTTTGTTTTTATATAGAATTTTGACTTTTAAGTTGCATCTATTTAAACAAATGTGTAACAGATAGAAAGAAGAAGGCCTAGACTATTGGATATAATAGAGAGAGATATAAAATAATCGATAAATATCGATGTCAGCACCGGCTAAAATTGAAAAAAAAAACTCTATTTTGACTGAAACTTAAACTAACGTAAACAATGATTGTTTTTTATATATGAATTGCAATTTAAAAGCTCGCAATGATCTGACCAGAAACCCTCAAGTTAGTCTAGCTTGCGAGCAATGTTTGTGTGTGTTTGCAGGGAATCTGCTAGTCGTGCAGCCTCGCCTATTCCTCGCTTACTTGGCCTATTGTTAAATTGATTAACATAACCATAACGCTTTTTTCTTCCTCTATTTTGTTTGCTTAAAGATTGGGTAATAGTTTTTGGCTATTGCCAAATTCCATGTGCGTTTATTCCGGCGCGAAGGTTTCTTCAGCTGGCGGAAGTATCATGGATATGTATATGTATGTTAGCTAGCCAGGCGGATCAGCTGGATATATTTTATTTTTTATCAACTTGGTGGTCAACGCCCTCCTTTTGGCATTTGATGCGACTTTGATTGATAGCCACATGGTCCAGCCAAAGATTTTGTTCCTCTTTGGTTTCGGTTGGAAACCCGTTTTCTCGGTATAACCGACAATTATCTGCGGTTCAATGTACTTATCAGGGTCCATAGTTTTTGTACAATGTGTTTGAGCAGCAGCCGAGGCTGATCCAGCTTCACCTACACAAATTATGCAATAAATGATAACATATTGTTTCAGTTTAACAGCGCGTTAAATAATAATTGCAAATTTTTACATTCATATCGCACTCATTTAGCACTTTGCAAGTAATTCCAACAGCGAAACACTGAAAAAAATCGCGTGTTCATTAGTGCAATTACGATCCCGGGGCCCGGGCAAATGCTGGCCCCTTGACTCATTTCATTAGCCTCATTTAAATGTAAATTGCTTACACCATTTACTTATATTGAATAATTTACTTTATTTTAGTAAGAGGAAAAAATTTCAGCTAGATAAAAATGGAAGGAAAAAAGATTTAAATCAAATAAAAGGTCTCATAAGTATCTGAATAGCAAATTTATAAGGTTTAATTTGTGAAAATAAAACAACTATATTTTTTTTAATTTGAAATAGAAACTGTTCAGATAATATTCGAGAAAATCGCAGACATTTAAACTTCCAACTTTTCTTTTTCTAGAAAATATTATAATTTGAAAAAATTCCATTTATATATTTAATGGAAATGCATACAAATTCTCTCAGTGTACACTTTCTAAATTTGAATAATTCTTTTTTAGAAAGTCCATTTAAATATTAATAATACGAAATACATAAAAATTCTTTCAGTGTACATGGCTGATAAGCCGCACCAATTAGTATAGACGCTGATATGGCATTGTCCGGCGTTGAGCGGGGCGGAAGTATTTCTATTGATTAGCATTTGTAAACATTGCAGCAGGTACCACATGTTCTTATCACATGACTCATCGGGCGGGCGGGTTCAGAGCACGCGTCAGAGATGAACTAGCAGCAGCCTAATCTATTTGTACTAATTATATATAGTATGGAGCACTCTCGCTTTCCAGACAGCCGACAACCGCGTCACGCTGCGGTCTCCAATACAAAGTTTATTGTTAGTTTTTTTTTCCTTTTTAGATTTGACACTGTTTGCCCAAGTACTTGCGTTTCAGTTCACATACATATATTATTGTCTCTAGCTGGGCGTCACGATAAGCTACCAAATTGCACAGTGCGTCAAAGAAAACACCGTAAACAAAGTCAACTAGCTAAGAAAATTCCACGCTGACAGCCAAAGATATAGTATATATATAGATATATATATCGAAACAACAACTGGGATCTGTCAGCTATAAATCTTAGAAATAACTAAAATTTGCTAGTAACAAAGTTATTGACTGACTGACTGATAATTCATATTTAGAATGATTGACTGATTGATCGTCAAAGTTTGGATAAAACTAACTAGTAAATGCTACGTTTAATTACATGAAGTAAATCTTATTAAATCGTGGCTGGGTTTTTTGTATTGATCTGATTGACTGATTGATTGATTATCAACGCTCACCTGATTATTAGAATGATTGACTGATTGATCATCAAAGTTCGAATAAAACTAACTAGTAAAAGCTACGTTTATTTGCATGAAGTAAATCTTAAAGTGTGGCTGGGATTTTAATTGATCTGATTGACTGACTGATTAATTATCCATCAGTTGGGCAAGACCCGCCAGTAAATACTATAATTAAACGACCTGATTGGTATCACCCAAATTGTAGTTCGTATTCTAATTGATCTGAAAGTCTAAATGATTGACTGATTGATCATCAAAGTTTGGGTAAAACCACACATAAATGGATTTTAATTGACCTGATTGATAACTTTGGGTAAAGCCCGTTAGTAAATGCTACAATTATTCGACCTGATTGATAAAATGACTGACTCTTGATCATTAAAGTTTGGGTAAAACCAGCAAATGATAGTTCAGATTCTAATTGACATGATTGATAAAATGACTGACTGATTGATCATCAAAGTTTGGGTAAGACAAGCTGGCAACTACAACAATTAACGTTTAATGGTAGATCGAAATTAAATTGACCCCGATTGATGGAATGACTGGCTGATTGATTATCAAAGTTGGGCAAAACCCGCTAGAAATCGGTAGCTCGGTTCTTATGAAAACCCCATTGTTAAGATTTATAAGAACTCAAGCCAAAACAACTTAATTGCTTTATCTGTCAGCTACCTTTTGTGCAGTGTAAACAACCTAAGCGACATGCCAATAACACTATTTTGCGTGATATTCGTCTTGCTTTCAATGAGTTGTTTTAATTAGACAGATTAGATAAAGACGCCAGCGTCGGCCCAGTTATCTATAACCTTATCTTATAATTTATTCCAAGCTATAAATGGAAAGTCCCAGCCCTTAAACCATTGCAGATTTCGCTTGCATATTAAAACTTTGAAACAATATATTAGTAACAATTATTAGTATTCGTATTTTCAGTTTTCTCATATTTGTTAACTTATAATTTGCCAGATATTCCAGATAATTCTGGAAAACAAAAATGAAACTTTGTGATATCAATTCAAGTGAATTTCTTTAGAATACATTATTTTATCAACATGAATTGCCTGTTCTGGAAGTTCCGACCTTCTTCTTCGAGCAAGCACGGCCATTTAATATATTTTGGCCTTTTGATTTTGACGTCAGTTTGGCTCTGACGTCCATTGGCTAACATGTTCTATTTTTATAGGATGGGGTCAACAGGTGAAACTACTAATCAAAATCAGTTAACTATTATTAGCATTTTAATGGCACTTTAACAATTGAACTAGTTTGTATGCCATATGTACTACATATATGAAATCCACTTGAGCGATAAACTTGTCAGTTGTGCGGCTATCGGAGCGCTCAATAAGCGCTGAAATTTCCGTTTTGACCAGGTGAAGCTGATTGGAACTTAAGCTGTGCAAGTGCCGGCTTCTATCTTGAGTATCTGGGCCAAGTGTGTTAGCTACAATACCCTGTCGCGGGCTAAGTATTTGCGCAGGCGGGTTACTTCAGGTTCTTTGAATCGGGTCAAGCATTTTTCTCAAAGTTAACTTTGTGTCTGTGTCTGCGCATACAAAACAGCAGCCCATGGCAACAACAAACAATCTATGGATGCTGACCAGTGTTGGCAAAGCTTGAAAAGAAAACTTAATTGACAAAATGAACAAGCTGCAAAGCTTTATTTTAGGTTTCTTTACTCAATCTTAGCTTAGATTGGCGCTTAACTTAACTTCAGTTAAACTTAAAGCTCCTGAATGTCAGCTAAAGAAACTTCCAGTTAGGCACATACCAACACTGTTTTCCAGTGTGCCCACATCTTGATATAAAGCAAAGCACGTGGTGCTAATTTCATGTCTGTGAGGAAATGTAAAAAAAAATATACTATTAAATTGTTTATGCATTTGGCTCGAATTCATGTTTAACCCAACACAAATAAACGAACAATCAAAATGTAAATGAACTGCAATCAGCTCATTGGCTTTTTCTATCGCTAATCAATTAACTAACTATACAGCACTTGCGACTTATAGATATTAAGTGCCTAAAGCCACTAAGATATGTATTTTGAGTATATTTGCATACGCTTTTTGTAAAATTAAAAAATTTAAGATACAAATAAACGCAAAACTGGTTTGTAAGCAAGCTAGAATTTCTACTGTACTCAAGTTTTCTCGCTAACTGGCTTCAAGAAATAGCTAGATTTTTGGGAGGAGGGGACAGCACTGATGCTCTCTAATTTATGCTTCGCGCTCCTGACATTTGTCCAGCTCATTAGCATGGCCAGAACAGCAGAAAGCTCATCTTCAGTCTGCGATTCTTATGCCCAAAATATTTGCTCCGCATGCGTCAGCTATAAACACATACGTGTTTTGTATACTTATTTCAAGAATCTTCTAGCGTTGCTTTGATTACACTCCATAAGGCGAAAGCAAATTGTTTTACTAGTCTGCTAATGAGTAAAATGTTTAAGGTAATGTCTCTGATAAAGTTCTTAAGAAGCCAACACTTAATAACTAATTATATTGTTTCCTTTTTATTTTTCTTTAGCTTTATCTTTGGCCAATTTACATTTTGAGCAAAAATCCAAAGACATGACGATAAGCACATGTTTATTTCCTTTTGACAACTGAAATTTTGTTGAATTTAGTTGGTTTCGAGTTCAAAGAAAACAAAATAGAATCCGTGTCTGCGTTTCCGTGCTCTTTTCTCTGCTTAGACGGATAACCCCATATCTGACAGTAGTCCTTATCTGGGCATTAGCCCAGTAAAGTCACGCACAATCGTAAAGATTTATGTATTTTAATCGGAATAGTTTATATGGTCTAGCATTTATGGGCGATTGCCCGTGAACAGCAGAAACTTACAACTTTTTGCATTGCTCGGACATTTGGTTAGTTTAATAATATATTATATATTATATTAATATTTAAGAAGTGATGTGACGAATAATAAAGTTGACGCTGAGAACTATAAAAACTCGCTTCAAATTCCCGATTCTCCAAAGAAATGTATTTGTATTATTTTCTGAAATATTGCCTATGGAAATTTAATATAAAGTCTAGCACATCAATAAATGCGCTAGGTTACGCCTTAAAAAAACTTTTAACCTATCTTTTAGCTCTGTTTTATTTAATTGTTGATAAAAAGATTATGGCATAAAAGAGCATTGAATTAACAGAAAATGCTTTCATTCTGTATTTAAGTTTTTCTTCTAACAAATTTGGCTTAACTGTCAATAAACATAAAATTAGCTGTCGTACATTTTGATTTAACTTAATTCGCAGTTTCTTAGTGGTAACGCACCTATTCAATATTTGCTAGCCCGTCTGCTTTTAACGGTTATTTTCCCCTTCTTTGATAGAACTTGCAAGAACTGTTTGTATATTAATTTTTATCGATAAATAGATAAATATGCAGCGATAAATATCATTACTTGTTCAGTTAGTTCGCCCAGTTGAGAGATAAGATAAATGGTAGCTCTTTAATTACGAGTGGCAAAATAATGTGATTCCATCTAATTTTATAACTTCTATTAACACGCACACACACACACCCTTTGTTTACTTCCGGCAAACACTTGACAGCACAATACACACGCACACACACACACACACTCGCGTAAATTATGAAGTTGCCTTTTCGAAAATATATAATTTCCTTATGTGAACTAAGTATTCTTGTTTATCTTCCATTGCAGTCGCTCCACGTTTCTCGTGCCGGGCATAGCAAGCGCTTTCCCTCGCAAATATATATGTACACGAATTACTTGAAATAGTTACTAGATACGAAAGGAAATACTCAAGAAACGTACATTTGAGATATTCAAACTGAAACGATCGCAATGGTAGTTGGCAACTTGCACAATACGCGCATTTTGCGCTTTCTGCTCGTTCTGATCGTTGTGATACTCACAATCTTTATCTATGCGTCATACTCGACCACCGCAACGCTGACGCCGACGCACATCCATGTTGCCGCGCCGCCGCCACCGACGCCCCAACAGCTGACAGCAGCAGCAGCCGCCGGACAACAGCTGAAGCAGCAGCGGGCGGAGCAGCTGCCGGCAATGGTTGTGCTGAATAACACCGGCGAATTTGGCCTCGCGCCAGCTGCAGCTGAGGCTGAGCTGCCGGCCGGCAGCAGCAACAAGGTCAGGAGCCAGGATCAGCTGCAGCACAAAAAAGCAGCGCAGCAGCAGCAGCAACAGCATCGTTTGCCCACCATCGATGAGGATGCGCTGTTGGATGGCGGCGCGGCGGGCGCCAGTCCCAGCCAGGCGGGCAGCGAGCAGGTGCCCAATTTCGGCGACGAGCTGCTCGAAGAGCAGCAATATGTGCAAAATATTGATACAATTACAGGTGAGTAGTTTACTGGAACAGCTTACTCAAATGTCAGTGCATGCATAAATATCAATCAATTGCAGGCAACATCAACTCAAACAACAACAACAACAGCGAATCTTTGGCTGCCAAACAGGCAGCGGCAGCAGCTGCTACTGGACAACAACAACAACTGCAGCAGCAGCAGCAGTCACCATCGGACGCCGAGATTCTGATGATACCCACTTCCAATTTGCAAAAGTTCATCGAGAACGCCGATAAGATATTAAAGAACATGACATCGAACAGCAGCAACCCGGCGGCGGCGGCAGCGGCGGGAGCTGTCTCCTCGCCCAGCGAACAACGCACGGGTTGGTTGTCAATTTCTGGGCGTGGCATGTTGCGCTAAACAGTTGTCGTTTGTGCAAATTAAAAAGCGAAAAACAAAAACAAAAAAGACAAGAAAATGTATACCAGCAAGAATAGTTAACTTTGGAGTTGCCCGATTATGAAATACCCTGGCAGGCATAACATTTTCCTAGACTAGCCAACAATCAATGCAATGCGAGCAATATTTGTTTAACAAAAAATAATTGTACAAAAACTTCATTTTCAATCGAATGTTCCAACAGAAACTCTAAATGATATATGATCGGATGTGAATAAGATTGGCAGCATAATCAATTTCGCTTTTTGAACAAAACAAAACAGGTTTTCCTTAAAGAATTGCATTTTCGGACTTCGATGCGCTTCTCTTTCAGTAGCAAAGTCGTCACTTGAGATTTCATTCAAGATTTCTTTAAAAATTATAGTTGCCTTAAGAGCTTTATGATGAAGCTCGCAACTTAAAACAAAAATGTTTTCAAAACAAAAACACATTTTAGGCCAAGATTTCCCAAGTCAGCTAAATTATATAGTGGTCCGTTCGCTGCCGCCAAAAGACATATCCAATGTCTCCTTAAGCCAGCTTCGCAATCAGCTTAATTTGTCGCGCTAATCGAGAATTTGTTTCGAGATGTCGTTGTCAGTGCCTACTGCAAGGGTATAACATGGTCGCATTAGTAGCTTCGGCAACAATAGAAGTCATTAGCTGAAGTCCGTTTTGTTTGTTTTCCAATTGTCCGCCAGCGTGAGGTATCACATTTCCCATAACGGTCTAACTGTGTGCTGGACAAAGGTTTGGCTTGTTTGCGTGCGCTATTAAATTTCACATTACACAACAACAACCCATAGATACTCAATGTATACACATATATTGCTTATTCGCGGAAACATTACTCAAATTTTGTACGCTTTATTTGCAGATAAGACCAATCAGCCGGGTCTGATTGAGGACTTGCAAGTTAATTTGCTGGACAACAACAATGCGGCAGTTGGTTCGTATGCTGTAATGCCGGTGAAAACTGCGCCGGACGCGGCCGAGCAGAAGGAGAAGTCGCCTCCGGCTCCAAAACCACCAATGCCAAAGGTGAAGGTTAACAGCAAGGCAGCAGCCAACGGTCCGGTGGATCCGTCCAAGGGCATTGCAGCGGAGAAGATCTACGAAAGCGGCCATCTTAATGACGAAATCGATTTGGAACACCTCTGTCCGCTGAACGGCGCAACTATCCGGCTGCTCGTATTGATCACCTCGGCGCAGACGCATGCGGATGCGCGCATGTCTATACGCCAGACCTGGGGACATTACGGCGTACGACGGGACATCAGCATGGCGTTTGTGGTGGGTCGCGGCACCAACGAGACGGTGAATGCGGCGCTTAGCCAGGAGAACTTCATTTACGGCGATCTGATACGCGGCAATTTTATTGATTCATACAATAATCTAACGCTGAAGACCATCTCGTCGCTGGAGTGGGTCGATCAGCATTGCCAGCATGCCAAGTACATATTGAAGACGGACGACGATATGTTCATCAATGTGCCTAGGCTGTTGACTTTTCTGACACAGCTGGAAAAGCGTAAACAGAAGCGCGCCATCTTTGGCCGTTTGGCCAAGAAATGGAAGCCCATACGCAACAAGAAATCAAAGTACTATGTATCGACTGATCAATTTCCGGCGGCCGTATTTCCCTCGTTTACCACGGGACCCGCCTACGTGATGACCGGCGAGGTTGTGCATGATCTATATGTGCGCTCGCTGAAGACGGTCTATCTGAAGCTGGAGGATGTCTTCACCACGGGCATTGTGGCCCAAAGCCTGGGCATTGAGCGTTTGCATGTGAACGAGTTTGTCAATCGACGCATCTCATTTAATCCCTGCAATATACGCAACGCGATTAGCGTGCACATGATCAAATCGAACGAACAGTTTGATCTGTGGAAGAAGCTGCTGGACCAGACCACTAAATGTAAATAGTATTTTAGGTTTAAGCTCTGAATTTAATGTCTATGTTAAATGTTAAAGCGTATGGATTAGCGAAAGAAAAGGCAGCTAGTGGCAGCAAATAGAAATACTTTAGTTTCTAAGTATTAGGAGGAATGTATCTTATGTATCTACGCGCGGATAACATATTATTCGATTTTAATGTACTATCACATATGTTTTTAATTACGTTTTGTAGCCTAATTTTAGCATTATAAATGCCATTAATTATCTAATAATTAGCTATAACTGTGGTTATAAGTATGTTAACACAACACACAACACACACACACACATATTTAGACACATAGTGCGTGGTAAACAATTAAAAACAATCGAAACAGTCTCAAAGAAAACTATGGTCTATGTGGTCATCAAATTATCTGTGTTTTTTTCGAAATATATAAAAGGCAGCTCCTTTAAGCATTGAAATTTTGTTTGTGTCTGTAGTCATGCATTAGTTTCTTAAAGGCCTATCAATCTGTCTCCTTAAATTAGACCGGAAAATTGGGAAAATACTTCACTTTCGTAATTTTTCCCATAGTTATCATATTAAATTGTTTTATTTCTCAATCTAATTAGAAATTCAGTTTTAACACTTATTAATGAAGAGACAGTTTAAACAAATTTTCGCGGGTTATTTCCGGTATTCACACGTGATATTTTTCCGGTGTCCGATTATTAGAGCTCACATCCCTAAGTGAACAGTCACGAAAGTACTAGAAACATGATATCGATAGAATCATCGATATTTTTAACCATCTTAGTAATTACATTAAATTTGAATGTTAGCCGCAAAAAGTGTTTCTTAATAATAATTTAATTTTATAAAATAAATGATCTAGCCTAGCAATACTTTTGCTAAATGCGAGAATAACATACCAAACTATGCAGAAATATTAACAACTTAACGATTATTACGTCTTGTATAATGTTAGGTTAGCGCCTTAACATTGAAATGTATCGTAGCGAGCTTAACATACATTTGAAATATATCGATAGCGATAATAAATAACATTTGAATCGAATTGGAACTGGAACGAAATGAACTGAACTAAATAGCAAATGCTTAACCGAACGCTTAGAGGAACGCTTGAATTGTTAATGTTTGTGTAATTTGTGCCAAACGGCGAATCGAAGCACAATATAATTACGTGTTTATTTGTGAACAGAGTGTTTTGATAAGCGTGCGCACGTAGCAGAGCTTTAAATTTGCACCGTTTCATGTGTCGTTTAATGCGCCAACGAGACAGCAACAAGTGGTATCACCACAAACAGCCAAGAGATCAACGCCAAACCGAAAAATAATAATTCAATAACATAAAGTAAGCGAAATTCTTTTCAGCTATTTATATGGTACGAAAACTTGCGTACTTGTTTAAATAAATCGCCTTGTAATTACCACGCAAAGCAAGCAGACACTGCGTGTGCGTGTGAATTTGTGTGTGTGTGTGTGTGGCTGTCTGCTTAAAGTGCGCTGCGCAGCTCTGTTTGGGCCAGCGTCGCGGCATATAAAACAAACAAAAAATACAAATAAAAAAAATTCGGCCAGCAGCGCACCCAACAGCAAAAACAACAACAACCACTGTGACAATACAAACAGTACGGGGGGTGTTTGACTGCTCTCTTTGATCGTATGTGTGTGTGTGTGTGTGTGCGTGTCTGTCTGTGTGTGTGCGCCTGCCTTTGCCAACCAAGCCATTATTTTTTTAGTCTTATGACGTAAACCACCGAAAAATCAAAAGTGAGCACAGCGACAAAACAGCACTAACACACACACACACACACACACACACGCATGCATGTAGAAGCGAAGGTGAGCGCATTTATGAATTCTTGCTTTAAGTCTCGCCTCAGTTGTTGTTGTTGCTGTAGTTGTAGTTGTTTGTTAATCGGCTCTTCTTGGAATTTCAGCATTCCAGAGCACGTTTCTTGCATTTTGAAGCCGTTATCCATTTTATTTTGATATAAATTTGAAAGCGCGCCACACAGCGATTGTTTACAATTGCCGTACATGATGTTCATTAGCAGCAAAGTGCATTAGCTTCAGTGTAAACAAAGCTGATGTTGCTGCCACAGTGTGCTGCTCATTGAAAGTGCCACGAAAAGGGGTATGATATGTTTGTGTGTGTAATATACCGATTACGACTTGAAAAGCTTCATCCAAACATATTAAATTGAAAGTTATTTACGAATGTGCATACATATATTACAGGGTATCTGCTAGTCGAACACTTCGGAGCATGCTTATTATTATGGCTGCTGCTGCTGCATTGGCCTATTCAGCCACTGAAGCGATTACAACAGAATTAACAGCAATGGCAGCAGCAGCGGTAAATTCTTGAGCTAAAGAAATCTTGTTGAAAGCATTTCCTACTCGACATGAAAAGAAATTGTTGATCTCTGCTGCGAAGTAGCTGCTTAAGATATTTTGCAATGCTCGACAGGCAGACACATCTGCCTAAGATCATTCACAGTTTGCTGCCGATGACAACATCAGGCCGCAAAACCTGTCTTCCAAATGAATCATAAGCTTAGCTTCTAACCAGGCCCCAGGTCGATAGAACCGCAAATTCAAAATTTAACTGACAAAATTGCATTTGAATGCCGCCAAATGATTCACACACACACATACACACTTAACTAACGATGACCCCGCGTAAATTTTATCTTTTGCTCTCTCTCTCTCTCTTTTGCGCTCTCACGCGCTCTCCCATATATTTTTTGTCGTTTCCTATTTTGGTAATTATCGCGTCATATTTTTTTGCAGCTCGCTCAATAACGCTTATTACTTATGTATTTATCTCATTTGTGTATTTAAGTTTTTACATTTTAATGTTTGTATTTGTGATTTAAATGAACAGTTTTCATGCACCACGTGCCCCCAACTCCGCTCTGAATTATCATTAACATGTTAATTAGCGGCTAGGGATGGGCGTGAGCATCGCAAGATGTCACGCAAAAGAATATTCTTATCGAAGAAATATCAATTATTTGTATATAAAACATGATAAATGACTAAAATAAATGATAAATAGTCTGTTTAATCAGGATATTTGGAACAATTGAAGGTTTTTTCGAAAGAGAAATTACTTTTTCCGATAGTTTTTATAGAGGCTGCACATATTTCAATATTTTTATGTTAACTAGATATTACTCACTGTGAAACTCGTACTTATTGATTTCTTTTGCTTTGGCAGGCTGTTGATATATAGTTGTTCGATCCGTTACAGGTTGTAATGCCTGCAATAAAAATACAGATACCTTAAAATGTAAATGTAGTTTACATAAAAGCGACTTGGCAGTTATTGTTTATCAATAAAGGATATACAATTTACCTTAAAGAATAAAAATAATTATGTTTCTAAAAGTTTTAAATATGCAGACCTAAACATTCTTATAGTATTTTAGTTTCTTGTATTATTTACCTCTTACTCTTCCAGTTCCCATATGAATAGGCAGACCTTTAATTACCGTTAATCATTTAGTTTTCTGTTCTATTCTCAAAAATAACAATTTGGAGTGAGAGCTCGTGAGCGATAGTTAATTATATACTCGATTTCGTTCATATGAACAGCTGCAAAATTAAGTTCAAGGCACGCGCTCATCTCTAGCTCAATTGTAACTCTGCTCCTGTCCCTCTGCCGCTGCCAATATGTTCTTACGGTAAATAAACAAGTGGCAGCATCGCTGATAATAGAGTTGCAGTCGATTTGGTGGGGGATGCTTGTGCTAGTGCCCTGCAGCTGCTCGGGGCGTGCAGTTCAAAGAGAGAGAGAGAGAGAGAGAGAGAGATCCCGTTTGTAAACAATGAACAGCTGTGCAAAGCCAACGTTGCGCATGTCCAAGAAAACAAACAAACAAGACACACACACACGCACACACGTACACACGCACACACACCTACACTAGTGCAGCAAAATGCGTTTCAGAAAATTTGGGTTCGACTTTTTTGCAATTGATTAATTAATGAATTTAACTAATATCGCATTTTGTTGCTTGCAGCATGTCGCGGCATGAGAAGTCAAAATCGGTGGGCGGCGGCCTGCTGGAGAGCTGGTTCGGCCGCCCCTCCAAGTCGAAGGGCAGCGGCAACTACAACAGCAATTCGCTGCCCCACAGCGCCGGCCGGCCCGTCTCCACGGACAATGATGGTGCCCTGGATGTGGACGAGCTGCAGCGGCACATACAGGATCTGAGCGAGGCAGAGGTGAATGCCAAATTTCTGGAAATCATCGAGGATATGAACATACCCAAGGACAAGCGCGAACCGCTGCTCAGCAAGACCGTGGAGGAGCGCCAGAAGATGTTATTCATGCACATGAAAGGTAAGTGTAGTGGGAGAGGGGCAGAGAGGGGGCGGGCTGAGGGACACACAAAGACAATGAAGCAATGCGTTGGCCTCAGATAAGATTGACAGGTGCACAAACTTAAAGGTGAAATACAAGACACGAGTACAGTGATCGCTCGCTAAGCTGAACACTTTCGTCAAACAAACCGTATGACTTTGAACAAGTTTTTATTGAAAATAGGCAAAATAATAACTAAGAGAACATAAACTTCTTTCACCTCGATCTCTAGTTTCTCAACATTTCATATTAATAGATTGTCGTCAATTAGCCAGCGATTACTGTAGTGCTGTGTGTGCTTTGTGCTAGCCAAGTTTTTATGCGATTTGCCAGCATTTCTATTAAATTATCACCTCGTATTGCGCTTGTTCGCATTTGCTATTTTAGCGCATGATTCATGCCGCATTTTAACTGGAATGTAACGTTATCAATGCATATACACCTCGTATAAGATATGGCTGGCCTTATCTAAAAATAAAATGGGTGCAACGATTTGTGCCCAATTTTCGCATATCAAATGTGCGCCCAAACCTCAATTTAAAATACGTATTTCGCGACCAGATACACATTTCAATTAACTGGCCTAAAACATATGCTAATTACAATTGCTAATAGAAAAACTAAAAAAAACAACTACCTGGCAGCAATACTTCATCAGGGGCGTCACCAAAAGCGGGCCACCGACTGTGTAGAAAAAAAATGAAACCGTTTTATTAATTAACTCAAGCGGCGCGCGCGCGTTCCAAACATTTTAATTAACAGCTGCTCATGGAAGCTAATATAGAAAAAAACGCACGACAATTAAATACACTTACTCTATATAAATGCTGCTTTAATAAGCACAAAGACGATCAATTTTTCGTGCATCGAATTTGTGCATAAGAAACACGCTTTATAGTAGAGTTGTGTCGTTTAGTTCAGACCAAGTTCGATTGAACGGGTCATTAAAATGAACTACTGAACTTATTCGTTCAGCTATTCAGTCGTTCATGAACGAGTACAGAATAACTCGTTCAATCGGTCATGAACGAATACATTCTTTTGAGATGTTCAGTTCTTAATAAACATAAAAGATATCGGGTTTTTAATTTCACTTTTGATTTTACTGCATAACTGAACTAAGCGAATAGTTCAAGACCGACTAAATAGCTGAGCAGAATTCATCTTTCATGATCGACTGAATAGCTGAACGAGTGAACCGATTTAGTTCACGGCCAGAAAATGAACGAGTGAACTTATTCAGCAAATTGAACTAGAAATCCCCAATCTACTTTATAGTCTTGTTAGCGCCATCTATCAGCAGCAGTTTTCGCTAACATTAACGTTAGCTCTTTGAAGTGCATGTTAAGTTTGCAGCTTAAACGGGTCTAAGTCCATGTTTATTGTTAATTAGCAACCTTGCAAGTTTACATTCAGATACAATTTTAATTTAAGTTTTTCTATGTTCTTCACACTGTGCTGTGTGTGTGTGTCTAGCCCTGGAATTGTCCATATACATATGTAAATTTGTATGTGCAGCATAAGTCGCAAGAATGGAGATAACATTGAAATGACAATTTAGCTCATCATGCTGATAAGCCATACGCTTAATTAGATCAGACTTGTCTCTATCTCCTACATCTTGTCTTGATAATATGTGCAAATACCTTATAGCGAGTGCTGCTCTTAAATATGCCCTACATAATTATTCAAATGCTGAAGATACTTTTGCCCAACGGCTCAATACACAGAGTGCAAAGTGTAAACATATTTTATGGATAAACAACTTCGAAGAGTGCATTTGGAACTCAGGTCGCTGTTTTGCTATAATAATAAACACAACCACTGTGCTTTAAAGATTCTTATTGTTGCCGTTGTTTTTACTTTTCTTTTCTTTTGTTTTGTTTTCCAACCTGTAGCTGTACCCAACGCCTTCTCCCGTTTTTTGTTTATGAGCATCATTTGGACTTATCATCGCCTGCGCAGCATTTATTTTCATCTGATTTTGTCATTTATACACGTACACACACACACGCACATATACGTACAAGTGTGTATTTATGGACATGCATTACGTGTAAGAAAAAAAAATAGGTTAAAAAAAAAGAAAGCTTTCGAGCATCGATGCTCTATGAAGTTTGCCTTGTGCACTTTGCGGCGAATGATCGCGCGCGCTCTCTCTCTCTCTCTCTCTCTCTCTCTGCTGTTGAGAGCGTTGCCTACTTATTGTTGTTGCTAAGTGTTGATATAACTGTTGCTGTGTGCATTATGCACTTGAGTTTTACACTCTCGAGCAATAAAAATTGCAAAAAATATCTACAAAATCAGCGTCCAGGCGTCTGCAGCAATTGCAATTGACGTAATTTTAAATATGCATATTTCATTGTTTGTTTTGAATAATAAATATATAAATATACATACATATAAATATACATGTATATACGCACATAAACATACATATGCGCGAATATACTCATGTATTTCTTCATTGCATTTCGTTATTGCTTTTCGGTTTAAAATAAAAAGAGCCAAGGTTATATTTGAAGTAACCGTTGAGAATCGTTTCCTCTCGCTGATAAAGCCACGCAGTATACGCATTGAAAGGCCTCTGATAACGAAGCCTTGGTTGGGTAGCAGCAGCAAAGCGAGTAACTGGACCGAAACGCGCCAAATGCTTGGGCTGTTTGATTTACAGTTAAAAGCGCGCTGTCAGCTGTTAATCTTGCTTACAGTGGTACATGCCCAAGAATTAACAGCTGTAAAATAAAAATAAGCTGCTTAACAGTTATAAAGTAAGCAAAATGTTAAGCAAGTTAACAGCTGCTTAACAGCTGCAAAATAAAATTAAACTGCTTGACAGCTGTAAAGTAAACAAGATGTTAAGCAAGTTAACAGCTGTAAAACAAAAACAAGCTGCTTAACAGCTGTAAATTAAATAAAATGCTAAGCTAGTCTGCTTAAAGCTAGTTTTGTTTGGTTTGTTACCAGAAATGCCCATATTTCACGTAACAGGCGCTATCTACTTTTGTTTACCGCTTGGCACATGATATAAGCCAAGTTTTCTTGGCTTTAACGAGACTTGAGTTATTGAAGCACAACTAAATAAAACACTTTCTACTTTACACTTCACCCGCAGGCAAAAACTCACTGGAGCGCAGAGCGAATTCTCGGTTTGAGAAGCCCAACGACTACATCGAGTATCTACAGAATGGGGAGCACAGCGAGAATAAGGTTTATCAGTGCGTGGAATCGCTGCGTGTGGCGCTTAATAGCAACACGATATCCTGGATCAAGGCGTTTGGCGAGGCGGGCATCGAGCAGATCGAGAAGCTGCTGGCGCGCGCCAAAAAGGATCGCACCTACGATCGCATCGAATTCGAGGCCATACGCTGCCTGAAGGCCATCATGAATAATACGTGGGGCTTGAATGTGGTCCTGACACCGGATCAGCATAGCGTGGTGTTGCTGTTGGCCCAGTCGCTGGATCCGCGCAAGCCGCAGACCATGTGCGAGGCCCTCAAGCTGTTGGCCTCCTTTTGCATTGTGTACGAACGGAATGGCTATGAGAAGGTGCTGCGTGCCATTACGACAATTGCGGCCTCGTCGTACAAGTCGAGCGAACGGTTTAGGCCCATTGTGGATGCACTTTTTGCCTCCGACAAGCAGGATCCCAAGCGGGAGCTGGCCTGCCACAGTCTCATCTTTATCAATACGCTCACAAATACGCCGACGGATTTGAATTTCCGTCTCCATTTGCGCTGCGAGATCATGCGCATGGGTCTGTACGAACGGCTGGATGAGTTCAAGGAGATTGTCGAGAGCAGCAACAATGAGGCGCTGCAGGAGCACTTCAAGATCTTCAAGGAGATACGCGACGATGATTTCGAGGAGTTCGTCCAACGATTCGACAATGTCGAATTCAATATGGACGATGCACAGGATTGTTTCGATGTGCTTAAGAATCTGGTCACAGATACGAGCTCGGAGCCATATTTTCTCTCCATCCTACAGCATTTACTGTACATACGCGATGATTTCTATTTTCGGCCCGCCTACTATCAGCTGATCGAGGAGTGCATAACACAGATCGTATTCCACAAGGGCTACTGTGATCCCAATTTCGAGAATCGCGACTTCAAGATTGACACTTCGGTGCTGCTGGACGACATTGTGGAGAAATCAAAGGCCAAGGAGACGCAACGTGCCGAGGAGTATGAGAAGAAGATCGAGGCGCTCGAGAGCGCCAAACAGGAGGCGGAGGCCAAGGCGGCCCATCTCGAGGAGAAGGTCAAGCTAATGGAGGCCAGCGGTGTGGCAGCGCCATCACCCAACAAATTGCCCAAAGTCAATATACCGATGCCGCCGCCGCCGCCAGGCGCCGGTGGTGCAATCCCACCGCCACCTCCACCCATGGCAGGTGGTCCGCGACCGCCGCCGCCGCCCCCGATGCCCGGCATGGCGGGTGGTCCGCGACCGCCACCGCCGCCTCCGATGCCGGGCATGGGTGGTGGTCCGCCGCCGCCGCCCATGCCCGGAATGATGCGGCCGGGTGGTCCGCCGCCGCCGCCCATGATGATGATGCCGATGGCGCCGGTGCTGCCCCACGGACTGAAGCCCAAAAAGAAATGGGATCCCAAGACTCCAATGAAGCGTGCCAATTGGAAGGCCATTGTGCCGGCCAAGATGTCAGAGAATGCATTCTGGGTGAAATGCCAGGAAGATAAGCTGGCCTCCGACGATTTCCTACAGGAGCTGGCCATCAAGTTCTCCTCGAAGCCCGTCAAAAAGGAGAACCAAAAGGATGCCGTCGACAAGCCCACAACGCTGACCAAAAAGAACGTCGATTTGCGCGTCCTCGACTCGAAGTCGGCACAGAATCTGTCCATTCTGCTCGGCGGCTCGCTGAAGCATCTGTCCTACGAGCAAATCAAAATATGCCTGCTGCGCTGTGATACCGACATCCTGTCCTCCAATATACTGCAAAATCTAATACAATATCTGCCGCCGCCCGAGCAGCTGAAGCGTCTGCAGGAGTTCAAGGCGAAGGGCGAACCTCTGCCGCCCATCGAGCAATTCGCAGCTACCATAGGTGGGTGACACTCATCGGAATGGATTCAGGGAATCTCTTATTGATAAACTCTTTAACTTTTCTTCAGGTGAAATCAAACGTTTGTCGCCGCGCCTGCACAATCTGAACTTTAAGCTGACGTATGCGGACCTGGTGCAGGATATCAAGCCGGACATTGTTGCCGGCACGGCGGCCTGCGAGGAGATACGCAACAGCAAGAAGTTCTCGAAAATATTGGAGCTCATTTTGCTGCTGGGCAACTACATGAATTCGGGCTCCAAGAACGAGGCCGCCTTCGGCTTCGAGATATCCTATTTGACCAAATTGACAAACACAAAGGATACGGACAATAAGCAAACGCTGCTTCACTATTTGGTCGATCTGGTCGAGAAGAAGTTTCCGGAGGCACTCAACTTTTACGACGATCTGTCGCACGTGAACAAAGCGTCGCGCGTCAACATGGATGCCATACAGAAGAATATGCGGCAAATGAATGCGGCCGTCAAGAATCTGGAAACGGATCTGCAGAACAACAAGGTGCCGCAGTGCGAAGACGACAAGTTCAGCGAGGTGATGGGCAAATTTGCCGTCGAGTGTCGTCAGCAGGTGGATGTGTTGGGTAAGGCATTGCAAATGAAGCCTCAAATTCTGTAGTATTAATTATCACATTCTGTTGTTGCAGGCAAAATGCAGGTGCAAATGGAGAAGCTGTTCAAGGATCTGAGCGAGTACTATGCCTTCGATCCCAGCAAGTACACAATGGAGGAGTTCTTTGCGGACATCAAGACGTTCAAGGATGCGTTCCAGGCGGCGCATAACGACAATGTGCGCATACGCGAGGAGCAGGAGAAGAAACAGCGCATGCAGGAGGCACGCGAACAATCGCAACGCGAGCAAATGGAGCGACAACAGCGCAAAATGGCCGTGGTCGATATGGATGCGGCACAGGCGCAGGAGGGCGTCATGGACAGCCTGCTGGAGGCGCTGCAGACGGGCTCCGCTTTCGGGCAGCGCAATCGGCAGCCGCGTCGCCAGCGACCGGCAGGCGCCGAGAGACGCGCCCAGCTCAGTCGCAGCCGGTCGAGAACACGGGTCAACAACGGGCAGTTCATGACCCGCGAGATGATACTAAACGAGGTGCTGGGCTCGGCGTAGTATGGGCATTTGATTATACGGCCGTGTGTGTATATATATAAATAGACATATAGACAACTAAGTGCTTAGATCTGTAGCCTTGTTTATATCAGCCACAAATTGGAGCTAAGTGAAGCTATTCGAAGATCGCCAGGCAGCAACTAAATTGGAACAGCCGCAAAATCCTAGATAAATCGGTCTATAATTCACATAACAGTATACATATATATATATATATATACATATCGTATCGGGGGCAAATGCGCAGCGATAAATACATATATTTTTGATACGCTTTTTTGACCAACATTTTCGAAAGTCAAGATACCATTTTTTACTCTCACGCTTTTGGCTCTATTGATTCCTTTTCAAAATAGTTTTTATTGTTGTTTATCATGTGAATTGTTCGTTGCACTTCGTTTTCGGGGCACCAGAACAAACGATCTTAACATTATGGAATTCCTCTTGTATTTAATTTGATCCTAAGACGCATTCTTATTTGACTATTTTCCATTCTATTTTAACTTGATTATCTGCCTGCTACATTTAACAGCTGGTTAATATGTCTATCTATCTATCTATCTATCTAGTTTTTTTTTTTGTATCTCGACAGAATGTTCGCATATATTTATATAGTTTTTAAAAGATAATTTGCTAGCAACTAAACTAATCGAGCTGTTAAACTAATTTGTCGTAGAATCGTACTTTGTAATTATATAATTTTCTAATAATTTAGGAATAAAATTCCCCCAAAAACTTGAAATCTATTCAAAATGTGTTTTAATTCCTAATTAATGTAGCTGAAAGTTCGATGAATCGGCAATTAGATGAACTGAAGGTCCTCTTAGTAAATCCTGTTTTGGTTAAAAACTAAACAAAATCCTAGCTCCAAAGTACACGTAACTTTGGCTCCAAATCTTTGCTTTTGGCTAACAATATTTGCTAGCTGCAAATTTTTTGGTTGAAAATCAAATATAGCCCGCATTTTGAATATGAAAATATCTACAGCTTGGAATATTTTCAGAGCAGCGGGCAGCTTTATATTAGAAATTGGAATTCTTACATGGACATGGACTTAAAAATAAGAGAAGAAAAGAAGACTGAGGCTTAAGAAATGCACCAAAAACTGGGCTTAAGATATGGAAAGTCAAGCTTGTAAGCTTGTAAAAAAAATTGAATTGTTTCATTTAAGTTTTTAAAATATATTAATTTTCAAACATTTGAATTGTTTCAGGGAACATTTTTTGAAGCTACGAAAACTATTGAAACTCAGCTTTGCGAACTTTGTATTTTTTTTTAATATAGAATAGTTTTTTGAAGAATTTGAAATTTTTATAAAAGATTTTGTAAATCAGCCTAGCAAACTGTTTTGTAAAGGATCTCATTCTTTCAAGTTAGAAAAACACATTTTTAAACAAAACCTGGCTTAAGATTTAGAAATTGTTTCTGCAAGAGAAGCCAAGGTTTAAGTAAGGCGAACTGTATATTAAAAATTGAAATTTTGAAAATATACGAAAGAATTTCCAAAAATGTGAGAAAATCAGTTTTTGAAGATTTTAACAATCGGCTTTGCGAACTGTTTATAAAAAATTGTAATTGCTTCATGGACATTTTTTCAAATAACTGAAAACTTTGCATAATCAAATGGAATTATCTTATTGAAATTTTGTTAACTATTTAAGAAGCCAAGAATCGGTCGAAAACCTAGGCTAAAGATTTTTAAAATCAGCTTTGCGAACAGATCCTTAAGGCAGCGAGTCGAAAGTTCTCTCTTTTTCTTGGCTCTATAATCGATTCTTAGCTCCTATAATTACATATTATATACTGAAATTCTAGCTCGATAATGTTCTATATACATTTTGTAACAACTTTTATTATATAGTGAATTTCCTTAATTGAGCCAAAAAGCCTGGTAGAAACGAAAAAAAAAAAGCTGGTAAAACAGTAAAATATCATCTAGATTTTACTTAATCCTTAAAGCAAAAACTGTTGAAGTTGGCTAAAACGATATCTTAGCCAAGTTTTTGACAAGCGTTTAACGAATTAAAGATTAAGTAGTCAAAGTGATTGAAGGCGGAATCATGCTAGATTGCCGTGGCTATCAGTTTTATGAGGAAATCCAGTTTGTCAAATTTCCAAAATCCAAAAATACATTATTTATTTAATTTGTTGTTGTTGTTGTTGTTGTTGTTGTTGTAGCCGCAAAGAGCTGTTTAATTTGTTTGATTAACAACAACAACAAAATGTTTATCGCGGCATACATGAAGGCGTGCACAACGCAAAATGCACTTGCGTGTTGTGTAGAGGTGAGCGGAGGCAGGTGGGCGGTAGGGGGGGGGTTCAGGTTTTTTGGGCCCATTTTGCTGCGCAGTCATGGCCATAAAACTCTTCAACGTACAAATTAACCAAGAGCGACAAAAAAAGTCCGACAACCCAATCAAGCGAAGCGTCATTCGAGTCTGGCGACGGCAAAGGTGGCTCTATCTAACAGGTATATGTACAGGTATATACAGGTATATATGCATGTGTGCAGATCGTGTGTGGATTGGTGTTTCTTGGAGCTGCTCTCGCTGGATCTAATTGCCGGGGCTGATTTACGAGGCGCTTTCTTTATGGTTTTATTAGCATAATTGCATTTTCGAATATATACACTTTTTGTTTATGCTTTGTTTATGATCATATTCTAATTTACGAGCCACAGAAGGTGAGTCATAATAACAATAATAACAAATATAGCTGGTAAATGCATTAGAAGGGTTTTTTCTTAAGGCTGCTTGTCGCCCGATCGAGGCACGAGCAGATTGCGCCCCTAATGACTTCCAGGTAAACATGATGGCCTATTACATGACTTGCCTGCGGGAAGGTGAAAAACAAACAACATGGCCTATTCGAAAATTCGCTTGAATTCTAGACGCTTTGCGAAAAAGAAAAAAGAAGAGAAACGAAATGGGAGTAGAAAAAATATGGCCTGCGGCCAGCTAATTGTAGTGCGAACTTTATGACACGCTCCTTTCGGCTCGTCCTGTTTGTTGTCCTCGAACGTTTCGCGGCCGACAATAAAACAATTGTCTCAACAATGTTTTCGGTTTTTGTGTGGGCATTAAGGGGTTTTTTGTTTGGCCAACACCAGACACCAGGCCAGGAGCAGAGCCAGCATTTGCCGTCCAACAAAGTGCAATTTAAGTGTGGGCCGAAATTTGTCCTGGTCTGCCTGCGTGAAATTGTCCTTTGTGTCAGCTGAGCATGCGTTTGTCCAACTTTATTATCTCTTCCATTTTTCGATCAATGAATGCGCTTTTTAGCTAATCTCGGCGAGAAGTTCGTGGAACTCGTAACGGATTACTCAATCGTTGTCGAAGGTGAAAAATCGTTTGCGTTTTCCGTTACTTTTGGCAGCCTTTTTTTAATATTTTTTTTTCTTTTGGTTCGGCAACAAAAAGGTTGCGTGTTTTATGAGCTAGGGCTTAGATCAAGGCTGGAAGCCCTAAAAAAAAGGTTTGAGCCCAGGTTTTGCCTTCAGCTGCGATCTGTTAAGCTGGTCTTTCATATACGTGCACCTAGCTTTTGGTTCAATCTAAAAGAAAACTCAATTGCTCGCGAGAAAATCTTGAGCAAAATTTGGCAGAATATGCAAAAAAGTCTGTCAAGAATCGATTGAGAATTTGTCCCTAAAATGTTCTTGGCTTTTGTTTTGTCAAGATATTTTACATATATTAGATATTTCTTTACTTTACCATATTTCCATATCATATCGGAGCACTATATCACATGGTTCCTGTAGGAAGTTTTTAATTTTTGATGAGCAATTGTAGAAATCGCAAGTGTTCTATATGCCTATATATTTCTTCTTCTGGCGATATATATGTTCATTCCTCTTCCTTTATATGTTCTTTCGTCTTTCTTTATGTGCCCGTCCTTCTTCCTATATATGTTCTTTCTTCTTCCCATAAATGTTTTTCTTCTTTCGATATACATTTTCTTCCTTCTTCTATATGTTCTTTCTTGTTTCTTGTTTTCATATATATCCTTTATTCTTTCTTTATATGCTTTTTCCTCTTCCTATATATGTTCTTTCGCCTTTTTTTATATGCCCTTTCTTCTTCCTATATATGTTCTTTCTTCTTCCCATATATGTTTTTCTTCTTTCGATATACATTTTCTTCCTTCTTCCCAAACATGTTCGTTCTTCTTCCTATATATGCTCTTTTTTCTTCCTTTATATATTTTTTCGTCTTTCTTTTTTCTTAAAATATATATGTTTTTCTTCTTCCTAAATATCCTATTTCTTCTTCCAATATATATTCTTTTTTCTTTAGATATACATTTTCTTCCTTCTTCCTTTTTATGTTCTTTCTTCTTCTTAAATATATTCTTTCTTCTTCTCATATAGGTTTTTTCTTCTTCGAAAATATGTTCTGTTTCCATATATATCCTTTATTCATCCTGCATATGTTATTTCTTCTTCCTGTAAATATTACTTCTTCTTCCCATATATGTTCGTTCTTCTTTAACATATCTTTTCCAATCCCGTTATGACAACAATTGAAAATGATTTATAAATATTTAGACGTTTTATAACCAATTTGAACTTTACTTTAAAGCCAATATTTGAGCTGTTCTCGGGCGTTATTCCACTTATGATGCAATTAGCGAGATGTTTATAGAAAAGTAACAATTGCTCTGCAAACACACACACACACACACACACTCACACACACACAAACACACTCACACCTAACAGAAAACTAGCTCTATAAAGCAGAAAAATCGGAACATTAAAATGGCAAAGGCTGAATGAATGATATGTACATGTACATGTACATGGAGTGCAATAAATGAAATCCGTCGTTATGGCACTACAAACATGATTTTACGGCCACTAATTGCATAATGCACACTGGCATGGAATTACTTAATTAGGGATAGCCAAAGGCAATATTAGTTTATAGTACAAATCGAAGCAGTCGTAAAGGAAAAAGGGGTATTTCATTTCTACACATACTTTGGCTCAAACGCCCATCGTCGTCTTCGGCAGCCGGCTTACCTGGCCAAGCCCTGGCCAAAAGGGGGCGGAGCCACACGGCCAGCCATGACGTACGCAAGCGGGACGTCGTTGGCCAGCAAGAGAGAGAGAGAGAGAGAGAGAGCAGGCAAAAAAAAAACAACACAAGCCATCTTGAATTTCAGGCACGCAACGGAAATGAGGGTTAAAATATGCCCACTCAGGCTGGTTGGCGTGCGTGCGAGCGAGACGACTAGTTAGACGGCAGTCGCTGCTGCTGTTGTTAGCGCGGCTCCCTTTTCCTACTTCTTTTCGGTTTGTTTTTATCAGTGCTCGACGCTGGTTGCTTTCAGTACGTATTCGACTGCGGTTAACGGCGCAACAGGCCAGACGCAACGGCAGTTAAGAGAACGCAGCAAAATTTGACTCAAAATTCACGCGTGTTTTAAATTGGGAAACAAAAATACCAAACAAAGAGTTTACAATTAAGTGCTTATCGATAGATCGCACCAATACCAATACAAACTACGTAAAAGTGCGTGCGTGTGTGTGCGCAAAAGAGGAAGCGCGAAAAAGTTCAAAAGCAAATTTGTCGAAACGCTTGCAAAATGTGCACATAAAACAGAGAGCGAAAAAAAAGTGCTTTAAAGACAGAGGCAAAAAAAAAGAAAAAACCCCAAGCAAATTGCTTAAAAAAATTAACAACAATAAATAAACAGTAAACAGTAATTTTCGAAGTTAAACAGTTTTGATTGCGCGCCCTAACCTCAAAATGGTTTCCCACTATTACAATACACTGCCGTATTCGCAAAAGCACAACGCCAATCTGGCGTACGCCTCGGCTGCGGCCGCTGGCCAACCCTGGAACTGGCCAACCAACTATCATACGCCGCCCAATCATCAGTTCCTGAGCGACGTGGACTCACCGCATGCCGCCGCCCATCATGCAGCCGCCCATCAAATGTACTACAATCCGCACATGTTCCATTCGGCGGCGGCGGCGGCCAGCGCCAGCGATTGGCATTCGCCCGCCTCCAGCTCGGCGGCTGGCGAGAGTTTTGTGCAGAATGTGCCGACATCGGCGCATCAGCTGATGCAGCAGCATCATGCGGCGCACATTAACAGCGGGCTGCCCAGCGGCGGCTCCAGCAGCTCGGCCAGCTCCGGCAGCAGCGGCTCTGCGCCGGCGGTGGGTGGTGCAGCGCCGGGCGCCACGCAGCTGAACGAGCCGAACGAGGCGGCAGTTCATGCCCAGCAACAACAACAACAACAACAGCAGCAACAGCAGCGGCAGCAACAACAACATATTGCCGAGGGTTTGCCATCGCCGCCCATAACGGTGTCGGGCAGTGAGATATCTAGTCCGGGCGCGCCCACCTCTGCCTCTTCGCCGCACCATTTGACCCATCATTTGAGTGCAGCGGGCAGCGTCAACAACAACAACAGCCCCTCAACACACAACAACAACAACAACAACAACAACAGCATCACGGCCAACAACAACCATCGCACATCGCCAGCGAAGACGCAATATTACGAATGGATGAAGAAACCCTCATATCCAGCACAACCGCAGCCGGGTAAGTCTACATACATATATACTAACATTTTGTCACTAGTGTAATTGAGAGCAAGAGCTAAACTATTTAACGGTAAAAACAAACTCACAGTCAAAGTTAGACTCGAGTTATTTTCTACTCACTTCGATTTGAGCATATTCCAATTCGCACGCGAATTGCGTAAACTTTGAGTTTTTCTCCACACGATCGAATGTTCACTTTCGAGTGAAAAGCTGTTAGTTTCACAATTTATATCTTTTGCGAAATCTGGAAGTCTTAGTTCAACTCCAGTTCATCAATTCCTTGTTTGGATGCGAGTTAAGTACTCTTCTGCGTTTGCACACACGTTCTTAATTTCTATTCACACACGCACGCACGTCTCATCTGCGTTGAACTAAGCAACTAACTGAGCTGAAAGCTATAGACTACCAAGCCTTGAGCCTTGATTGACCATTAAACGGTGACAAAAGCTCAGTGTCGAAATCTCTGCCAAGTTAGACTAACATTTTTTCTGCTGCGTATTGCGAAACATAACGGGCTAACATTGTTTTGACTACACGCCAATTCGAGCCCGAGTTAATTCCAATTTCGTTGTCGCTGCACACGATCTTTCATTACACACATACAAACATACGTACATACTGTAGTGGTATGCACTCTTGTGTGTGGTGAATTGTGCGCGCTCTGCTTTACTCAGCTAAGCTGCACTAACATTTTGGCTGCAGCGCGTACTTGAACGAAACGGAATGTCTTTGCTTTGTTTTGATCCAAGTTCGAATTCGCTTTTAGTCACCTTTCTGGGGTTTTCCGCTCATCCGCAACAACAGATCGCAAGCATTGTCTACCTCCGCGTTCGACCAAAGCTCGTGCTGTTCGCGCTTCAAAGGGAAAGAAAGAGAAGGAAGCATCATTTTATAACAAACCGTAAGCAATTTGTGCTCGAATTGAGCGCGCCTCCAAGGGCCATTAGCTCATAAAAATCAAATGTTTGTCTTCATTTTACGGCGCACCGCCTTGATTTATGCCCCAGGCTCAGCGGTCGCGGCCTGAAAAACTTGTCGACTCTGTTGACTAATTTTGTGTCGTAAATCAATTTAACTATAAAAAGAAAAAAGAATGGAAAGAATATTCAATGGGTTCGATCAATTCCACAGTTTCTAATGAAAAATGCAAATAGATGTGAAAAGGCAGCGAACTGCTCTCACAGCAATTAGCGGCTCGAGAAGTGTTTCAAATAGGCATGAAACGAATAGAATGTTAGGTGTTCTCTATTTATTTAGATCAAAACAGTTGCATTGAGTCATTTTGTTTTCGTTGAAAAAGCTTCCTTGACTCTGTTATTCCTCTGCTGCATTCACTTCTCACACTGCAGGCGCCACTCACATTAAATGTTAAAAGCTCAAGGCTTTACATTTTGCTTGTCGCTGTTCGGCGGCCATTCTTTTTTATTTACATAACAGAGCAACAACAACAGAGCATTAACATTAACAGCGATGCAAATGCCAATGCACACACACACACGCATACTTAGGCACTTGCATACCCACAAGCAAACACACACATGCCAAAACACGTGCGCAAGCGCTTACAATTTATGGCCGCGCTGAACGTTTCGAAGTTGACGACATTCGATATCGACGACGATATCCATTAAGCCCATAAAATCGGTTGGTATGCAATTAACGTTTATTGGGCCCGCCGTTGTTAATTGTAATCCTTTAACGGGTCAAGATGACAAATTAAGATTATGCATTTTATTTATTATTCGTATAAATAATAAACGAAACGCACACAAAAATCTCTCTCTCTCTCTCTCTTGAACGCAAACTCTACCCTATGTTCGGGCATTCAGTGTGGGGTATATACATGCGTGCCAATCGATTCTCAAAACGTGTCCAAACGCGCCCATTGGGTGTGGCAATAAAGTTCTTCGGCAATTGTTATTGTTTTTGTTGCTTGTACTTTTGTTTCAATAGCTGAGGCGGGGTTTTCGCGATTAGATTAGCCGCACTTGCTGGCCAAGGGAGGAGGGAGAAGTGGGAGGAGGGGGCGGGGTTTGTGTTTCTGTAGAATGGAAAACCTTTGTGAAATCAACGACCGCCTGTCAATGTTACCTGGTCCTCCCATCATATATATATATAGGTTTTTTTTTTGGGGTGATACCAAGTATCGAAACGTGTGCGTTATCTGCGCGACATAGCCTGGTTATGGGCCGATAAGGGCGCCGTTTGGCGTATTGATTAAAACAATATAACCAATAAACCAATAAAAATTAGTATTACTTCCAATAAAAACTAAATAGCGACATTTATGGCCAAATCTTTGCAATCATTATTAAAAAAAACCGTACCGAATCGAACCGAACCGAATTATGAGAGCGACCAGGAAGAAACCTTAACTTGGCCCAACGATAAGCTGGCAGTAGGAACGATTGATATAGGGGTAGTGGTGGGAGGGGGTAGTGGATTCAACGTGTCTTGCGCTGGGCATAAAACTTAATGCCACATGACACATTGAGATTTAATGTGTCAATATGCACAAAATTTATAAATATATCAGAAATAGAGAAAGAAGCAGAGTAGAAAAAAGAAGTGAAGGGAAAAGGTAGAGCTATCTATAGAGCACATATATGCCGGAGCATAGATTCGTGTTGCCCCAATGTCTGGCCCCAAAAAACTACGATTTCAAATTACGATACACTGTCACAAAAAAGGTGGCTCAAAACGCAATTGGTTAACAATATCTATTGAGTTTGTTGGGTAACAAAATTCCTAAGTATCTTGGCCTAAAAGCAAAGTTCCTATATGTCAATTCTTAAGCACAAACTTCTTATTTGAAGATTTGTTTTCCTAAGAACCAAAACTCTTTAATATCATTTTTGTTTTGTCTAAGAACAAAGTTCTTATTCCAACATTTGTTTTCTTGGGCATCAAAATTCCTGTTCTTGTTTATGAATATGTTTTCTAGAGTATCAAAATTCTTAATAATCAAATTATCAAATATCCTCATAAGAAAGTTTCTAATTCAAGAGCTTTTTACAAAGTGCGCAAATTTCCAAATATCCTTTCTTAGTCTAAAAACAAAGTTCCTATTTTAAAAGTTATTTTCTTAAGCATGAAAATTCCTAAATATTAATACTCAGCCTGAGAACGAAGTTCTTTAGGTCAGACTTCCAAAGACTCAATAAAGAATGCTTAATCTAAGAAGTTCTGCTTCTCTCTCTCTCTCTGTCTCGCTCTCTCTCTCTCTCTCTCTTTTCTTTAACTAAACATGCTGTGCTTAATTCTGACACTCTCAATTTAGAGTTCAAAGAAGTTTCTCAAGTTACTCATTAAAATAGATTTAGGCAAAGAAAATATGCTTGAAAGAACACTCAGTCTAGCTTTTCTCTGAGTGTAGACCCATCCATAGGCCATATGAACAGCGACGTCGACTGCGACTGCGACTGCGACTGCGACGTGAGCTATTTGGTTGCATGATAAGCCATTAAAAATGGCCACTAGCTGGCCCGTTGCAGTCAGCGGGCCGTATCCGTCGATGTTGCCCGCCGGAGTCGTCCGTCGATCGTTATCAGCGCTATCAATATTTGGTTTTTGTGCGCATTGCCGTCAGCATTTGTGGCCTGGGGCATGTGTCAAAATGAAGTCTGCCGCTTGATTAGCTCAGTTCAACATCATCATCATCATTGCCATCATCATCATGATCATCTATGTGGCATAGGCAGAGCGACATTGGGTCTGACAAACGCTATCCATGATTGACATGCCAGGATTAGCTCACACACACACACTCGTACACACTCGACACACACTCGCACACACAACTTGTGGCTTGTTTTTTGTTTTTTATCCATCAGCTCCATTTGCTTGGGACTTAGTTGTTCAAATATTGCGCCGCGGCCTGTTATTTGTATTGGCATTGATATTGCTAATAACTGAAATTTGTTGCTGCTAAGTAGCTGGAAAGCCCTTTCCATATATACACATGTACCCCGTGTGTGCTCTATAAGTTGTTGAACATGCAGCTACGATCAACCACACACACATACATATATAGATATAGATATATATATAGAGAGATTCACTATTGTGTGTGCTGCAGGCGCCGCGGATTTGTCAGCCTTAGGAACTTTAACTGGGAAAAAGTTTCAGGGGGAAGAAGCCCGCGAAAGGCAGAGGGAATTTCAATTGCAGCCAATAAGAAGTTTAATTATGATTGGGCAACTTAAGAGAGTATAAAGCGGGCTTTGAGAGTGTAAATATAAATAGGGTAAAAGTGGAAAGCTATGACGATACGGAAATAGAGGAAATAGACTTATATAGATTCCTACTCATACAGAAAACTATGAGTTTATAAATATTCCAGCTATGCCAAAATAATATTATTATAGTATTACGCCAAGTTTTGGATCTAAAAGCGAGCATCAGAGGCTGTCCACACTTGTTTAATTAAGGTAAGAGCAAATCGAAATAAAGCCAATAAGAACTTAAATAATGATTGAGAAACTGAAGAGAAATTAAAGTTGAGTATGTAAATATAAGGCAAATGTGAAAGTTTATGCGGAAAGATATATGCCAGGGAAACAGAGGAAATAGATATATAGAGAAACTTTGCTATGAAAATCTATAGACTTATAAGTCCTCCAGCTCTACAAATATATAAGCCTAGTAAGATTCAAGAACGCAGCGTTATGAAGATATGTATATATACGTAAGGATATATGCCAGAAAATAGAGAAAAGATTGAGATGAAGTCTTTTTCAGCTTACAATTCCGTCAAGTTTCTGATCTTCTATCAGCTAAACGGGAAGAGAAAGAATAAAGAACTGAAATGAAATGAGAAGAATTGCCAACTTAGATATAAAGCGTGTTCAGTCAAAATATTTCATTTTGTCATAAACAAGAAAATGTCGCTGCTCGTTAAGCTCCAGCTGCGACATTCAAATCCGTTTGTCAATCAAAATATAGCTCATACGACGCGTTGTACGCGCAAATATTTTGCGTGTAAATAAAATATCAGTGCCTCATGCATATCTTTAGGCATAATTCCGTTGATTGACGGACGGACGGACTGACTGACTGATTGAGCGACTCTTTAGAAACGTGTCAAGCTTATTGTGTACACGTTTTTGCTACTATTTTTATGGCCGCGATTTGCAGTCCAGTTAATATATATATATATACATATGTGTATACATTGTGCCGTTAATCGCTTAACAATACAATAAAGTAGCAATAATTATAAAAAACTAAATTAAATGCTTGCTTCAGAGAATATCGCCATAATATATCGCTGCTAAATTATATGCCCCGACCATAACAATGAACAATGAACAATGAATATTGTATATGGTTGCCATATTCTGATTTTTATGCCACTTTAATTATGATGTTGATGATTATTAGCCTGGATTTGTACTGATTTGACGGCCAGTTTAATTTCTGTTTATTCATTAATTACGACTCGCCACTCGCTACTCGTTACTCGTTACTCGCTCGGGTAAACATTGGGCCAATGAACAATGAATATATGGTTGCCATATTCTGATTTTTATGATGTTGATGATTATTAGCCTGGATTTGTACTGATTTGACGGCCAGTTTAATTTCTGTTTCATTCATTAATTACGACTCGCTCGATTTGCCACTCGCCACTCGCTACTCGTTACTCGCTCGGGTAAACATTGGGCCATATCTCACTTTTGCTTTCGGTTTAATGATCTTGCAGCTGCATCTCTCGGGCACGCTCCGGTGTTTGCCTCAAAGATTAAGCAAATATTGTTGCACGTTGACCCAAAGCGTTTAACCTACTCAGATAAGAGCGAGAAGCCGGGCAGCAGCAGCGAGTAGAAAATTTATAGTTCACACCCAGAGCAAAGCCAAAGGAGTACACACACAAATTTATTGTATATTATATTGTTGAATATTTTTATGATATGCGCAAATTATCAATAATGTGTTGGCCCCGGCTTATTATAACAACTAGAGCGCACGGCTATATCTTGGCAAATAAATATATAGTTGAGAGAAGGAGCAGAGGTCCAACTGAAATTTATTTCGCATTGTTTAGCGCATTGGAATTCGCTTAACATATTGATTCGATTGGTTATACACTTGTATATTGTTTCATTTGAATAGGAAGACTCTTCGCTTGGGAATTATAACGCTTCGATTATGAAAAGATTCTAATTTGTTAAGTTTCTGCTTTTGCTTTTCTTAGCATCTAGGTGTTTCCGGCTTAAGTTTTGTACGATTTGGTTTAAACATAATTTGGAAGATCTACATAAAAACTTGGGGAATATATATTTCAGCGTTTCCTGAAATTCCACTCGCAGCTGTGGAAAATTGATGGAAAATCAAAAAATGATACTTTCGATAACAAAATCATTTTCAAAGATCTTTGTGCAATTTCATTGTAGACATGTTTCACGCTTTTCACGAAATTCGCCACACTTGGGTGAAAAATGCAAGTGAAAGAAAGGGGGAATTCAGAAAGTTTAGTTCGTTTGGCCTCAAACTTATTTTGAAAATTCTATTAAATTATAGTATTAATTACTTAATTATAGTATTTATAGCTTTAATAACTGATGAGTTAAACAAAAATCTATAAATAGACTAAATGCTAACTTTAATATAATATTTAACTCTAATAAACGCAACATTCGCAGAACTGTGCAGCTCGCCCAATTTAGAGGACTTTACCGAATTGCTGGAAGCAGGTGGTACGCATCCAAAATAATTCTAACTTTTCTTTCTTTCTAAATTTTATGTTTTGTCTTGCTCGCTCCTGTTCTTGTTCTTCTTCTTATTGTTGTTGTTGTTGTTCTTCTTCTTTTGTTTTGGCTTGCATGCGCCGCTCATAAATAAGCTCGAGTCGTATATCGTATCGTATGTGCATATCGTATGTGTATATCGTATGTGCATATCGTATACATACAGCATATGATTATAAATGTTTATTGCATGCTTTCGCAGCCGCATTCAAAATAATTAACGTAAATTTGAGAATAATTTTGTCCCCCCCCCCCCCCCCCTCGCCGCAAACCAAGCTGCACGAACTACGCAATTTATGACTTTAATGGCGACTTCGAATTCCAGTTCGAGTTCGAGTTTCGAGTTTCGACTTCGACTTTGGGCTGGCAGTCAAATTGCGGCCGATGGCAGCCATTTTCTAAGCACAAACGGCGGCACTCCCCGCGCCGTTCGAGACGCTCATAAACGCGATCCGCTGCCAAAATGGCGTGTTGGCCACATTTATATGGCCATCATCAGCCTCTTGCTCCGCCCTGCGTGCCTCAAATTTGGCTGCGGCACGTACATGCGGCATTCGTTTGTGTCCCTGCACGCGATCTGATAATATATGTATATATATATATATACATTTTTTCTTCCTCCGTTGGCATTTATAATGCTGCGTGCCGGGGCGCGGCCTGGCTTTGCGCTGCAGCTGGTGGGTTGTGGCGAGGGGGGGTATATATGATGGCGGGGGATTGAGTCTGGTGCCTTTTTGCATATGCATGGCACACACTCATAAAGCCGTTGCCATGTCGCATGTTTCCACTTTGATGTACGCCATTTTGAATTTCTGCCTTTCGCGCGCGCGCGCGTGTGTGTGTGTGTGAGTGTGTGCGTGTGTGAAAGAGTTATTTATTGTTGCGTGCATAGCATTAGTGGAACCTTAATTAGCCCTGATGGAAATTATATAGCTGATCTAATTTTCTAGATGAACAACGAAATGCGCAATATATAAAGTTATGCGTATAAACAAACCTTTCGATTTGCCGTCGGTCTTGGCTTAATATAAAGCAACCCACAGCTACTTTTGAATATTTGTCTGGGCTTCAGTTCTCATTTATCCCTCATTTGTTTTTAGTTTCTAACAGTTGTATTAGCAGTATTATTCGTGTTACATGAAAAATGTATATTAAAATAACATTGAATGTTTACCAGACGTGATAACAGTTAACATCTTTACATAACGAAGGAATCGCTATGTGAAATATTCCCACAGCTCTCCACTAATGTCACGAGTCTCCAAATTGTGTAGACATATACAGGCTACAATTAAATCCGCTCTCGCGTTGATTTATATGTATGCTGATTCCACCTCACACTCCTTTACAAATAAACAGCCGCCGCAAAGGTGGTAAATTTCCCAGGCCCACGCCAAGAACAAAAGCAAAAAAAAAAAAGGGCAAAAAAGGAAAAATAAAATAAACGTCAAATCGAATCAAATGATTTTATGATGTAATTTGAGCTAATATTTACGATATAACAGCATCTAAAACAGCAGCAAAATGCCAAATAAATGTTATTGTTATATTGTCGCTTGGGTGGTGAGCTGCTGCTTTAGCTGCTGCCCGTTAGTTGTTATTGTTGTCTCTGCCTTGCCACAGCCATGAAAATACATTTATGATGCTCACCACAGCCACACACACACTCTCTCTCAGTGTCTCTCTCCCACCCACTTCCCATGTTTGCGCTCAACTTTAAGTTGAGCTCAGAAACAAATTGTTGAGTGTTGAAAAGTCAAGTGTTGGACTCTGCTGCCGAATGTTGAGTGCCTCAGTCCCAGGAGTGCAATAACTGAAATTGCTGCTGAGCGTCAACGCGGGGTGGGGGCGGGTGGTGAGAGCGCAGCTGAGCGGGCTGCCCGAAACTTTTGACCCAGGCTAAAGCTTTAATTTCGAAATTTTAATAGAGCAGAGAGCGAGCGAGCGAGAGAGAGAGAGCGAGCGAGAGCAGGTAATAAATGTCTCCCAATAGATTTGTGTACACATGCTGAGCACTTCATTTAGTTTGCGTCCTTATTTTGTCATCATCTTGGGCAATGCCCACACCCCCCGCAGCACACCCACCCGCAAACACACCACACACACACACACACACATAGATAAAGATGTACCGCAAGTGACAAATTAACACACAGCATGCAGCAGGCCGCATTAATGCGCAACCACCAACCGGCGCGTAACTAACCGCAACGGTTAACGGTTAAATATATTGTAACTGTAACTGTCAGTGGCCTTGGTCGCTGTGATTGGTCCGCTGGGAACAGTGCACATAATTGCCGCAATCTTTGCGTTATGTCCGGCTCTGTTTTGGCAACAGCTGTTCGAAAAATCGGCGCTACCTGCTCGTATATTAATATAATTTATGGGCCAAATTGTCAATTGTCTCTTGACAATCATTTACGGCTTAACTTTGCTCCATATTCCAATACCCACACACCCCCTCCCCACCCCCCACCCTGCATCTATCTACCCCTTAAATTACATAATCGCATGCGCTATAAAATCTTAAAGCCTTCCAGCTATTGGCATTTGTATTGTTTGCACTCTTTTCCTTTGTCGGCAGCCAGAGATACAAACATACACGCACACACACACACGCACACGCACACACACATTTGTTGCGCTCATAAACTATTCGATTGTTTGTCATTGCGCGCACCAGTTGTGAATTATTACACTGAGACACATTAACGATAAGGTCAGGGGCAACAGGAGCAAGTGCTTGTCAAACAGTCCACACATTTTGCTCAAAGTCGAATTTTGTGAATGATTCACAAATGACAAAAAAATAAATTTATGAGAAGTAAATCGCAAGGTTTCTAAATATAAATCTTTTGGTTCAAAGATTTATTAAGTTTTCTTTTTATATGATTAGGACATTAGAGAATTGTTCAAATACAAGCAAATATTAAGATTATAATGAAGTTTTTCCCAGCCTTTTTATGATTTGTAGAAGAAGAGATAAATATATAGAAGTTCGATTTTGTAGAATGCAGGGTATATATTGAAAAAAAAAGGTTGATAAGGTCTGGGGAAAGTGCTTGAAAAAGTCGCTATATATGACTATATTAAATATAATATAGCTATTGCATGACAAAAAATTATAGTAAATTGTTCAATTTTCAACTTTTTCATGTTTTTCGATTAGTTTTTGGATATCATTGAAATGATGATATATGATATATATAATATATCGAATAGATAGAACATTGAACAAATTTACAAAATATACAAAATCGTTTTTCATTTTTGTTTTTAATAAGGAAATCCCCCGACTTTGAAGCAGCTTAGTAAAGATTTAGTTAAAAGAGATTAATTTGTACAAATTTCAACTTTTGTAGTTTTTAAATATGGAAATATTTTGCATAAGAGTAATAGCAATATATATCTGCCATATAAAATATTGTAAAGTAGATTGTTCAAATTTGAATTAAAAAAAAAAGTCGTTTGTTTTTTTACAGTTTTAACTTTAACAAGATATCATTGAAATCTCCATATATGATTTGATTGAATATATAGCTATGCCATATCATATTATAGAATACATTCTTCAAAGTTGAACTACCAAAAGAAGCTTTTGGAGATATTACTCAAAAGAATCTTGAGCAAATCAAAAGTAGACGGTCTAAACTAGTTAAAGGAACCGGAACATACCTTAGGATTTTTACAGTTAGACATATAAGATAGATAGATGTATAACTATAGATATATATAGATCTGCCGAAAGCTATCAGGTTTTTTGCGCAGTGTTGCAAATGTGAATGAAAGCGCGAAGCCCGGGCCAGATCGTGCCGCCAATTGCAGCATATATGTACACATATAGACATGGGTATTACAACCGACAACCATTAGGGCTTATCGTAGGCTCCAAATGCAACTGCAACTGTTGCAACTCCTCGAAGCGAGGTTCTTGTTACAAGCGTGTTGTTGATACAGACCTCAACTGGGATTAGGGGAGTGCGTGCATTTGAACTATGCCGCCCGGCAATCGATAGGCAATGTCGACTAATCCATCAAATATATATATACATATATATATATATAGATAGATATAGATAGATATAGTCGCATATAAGCTGTACGTGGCATGCCCCACTTGCCACACACACACACACACACAACCTCATTCTCAATTCGACAACATTTACCACATTTGTACAAGTCGTACCACCCCACCCCCTTCTCTCCCACCCCCCCCCCCCCTCTGCCCTCTCTCTGTGCCAGCGAGAAAGCCATAAAAAAATGTCACACCTTTTTGTTATTTCTTTTCTGGCTGCCACAAGGCAAGCACTTTTATGCAGCATTCTATTTAATTACAAATAAAATGTATATTTTATTTTTATTTTTTTATTTTTTTGTATTTTTGTTTGTTTATCTCAAAGAATATGTGCTGCATTTGAGCTTTTTGTGCTCTATTTGCAAAAATGACTTGTTTTTTTTCTGCTTTTATTATATATCTCTTATTTATTTTTTGGGGGTTTTGAATTATGAGCGCGTATATCTTATCAAGGCAGCACAAAAACCCATTCGAAAGATCTGTGCGCCGTCTATTTGTCCAGACTGTGACTGCGACTGTGACTGTGACTGCGACTGCGACTGCGATTGCGACTCGGTTAGATTGGACCAGAAACTGTGCGTATTTGTTTTGTGTGCTGTTAATAAAACACTCAGTTTACGGTTTAGTTAGTTTCTAGTTTATGGTTTATTGTTTTATATATGGCAACACACACACACACACACTCACACACACCATTTATTTATTGGCTTATGGCCGTGAAGGTCAGCCGCAGCCTCACAATGTCGCTGCCCAGCAACAACAACAACAACAACAGCAAGAACATGGCCCCAGTTTTGGCCAGGGATTTGTTTACACACAAGGTGTGAGAAATTTGTACCCAAAGTGCCAACAGATAATATTGTGCATAGATTAAATTGGGCTACGATATTATGCCAGAACTTTTTATAGAGTATTCCATAAATTGTTGCCAGCTTAGAATTATGAGCAGTGTTTAGCAGCTAAATCTTTCTCTCTAGCGAATTTTTGTACTTCTTTGAAGAGCTTTACGAGCTTAGATGAAGTATGAATTACGTTTAATTCAAGAGTTCAAGGCTCAAGTACAAAAAGTCGCCGCTTTTCTCTCTGTGTAGTTAAGCATTTCCAATCAGACATCTCTAAAAATATATATACATATATATAGAGTATTTGTTTAGCTGAGAGTTCTCTGGCTCTATTTTGGATTCTATATGTGCTTGAACTTGTTGCTATGGCAGTTATATGATATAGTGCGCCGATCCGGCCAGTTCTGATATACAGCTGACTTTAGCTTCAAAACTAGCTCGCTTGGAAATAGACAGACAGACAGACAGACAGACAGACAGACAGAGAGACAGACAGACAGACAGACAGACAGACGGACAGACAGACAGACAGACATGACTATAACAAATCGTCTGCTGATCCAGAATGTATATACTCGAAGATATTTGATGAGAGAGTTCTAGTACGCACTACGAGAGCATAATAAATATTCTTAAATATATTCACAAAAGAACAAAATAATAGAAAATACAAATATTCTTAAAATATATTCGAATATATACACAAAAGTTTACTGTTTATAGAAAAATATTGAATCCAGCTGCTCTTTCATGTCATAATCTATATAATATGCTTCTCTCTCTCTCTCTCTCTCTCTCAAATAACTGGAATAAGAAGTTGAAGAAGTTGTATAGATATATAAGGAATAAGAAGTTGAAGAAGTTGTATAGATATATAAGAAATAGACTATATAAGAAGATAAGTAATAGACTTTTGGGAAAATCGTGAATCAAATCCGAGCTTTTCGCGCATTTTCCTTTATATAACATTTCGGACTTACAAATTATTGCGAAATTGTACAGTTGACAAAAAGACAACAACAACAAAAAAGTAAATAAATAAATTTTTTGTTTATTTTTTTTAATTTTTTTGTTAAGTTCAATTTACACAAGGAAATCCAACTTGATGATTGTGTGACTGTTGCGATTTGCCTGATATGCATAGAATTTCTTTGGCTTTGGCTTTGGCTTTTGGTTTTTTGCCTTTTAATGGTGACAAATATTTGTGCAGTTCCCTTCCAAGTCTGTCTAAACAGTTGCCGGTTATCAGCATTAGGCGTATTAAACGCCCCGTTTATCAGCCTCAGCCCAGTTGGCCAAGAACACGCGCGGGCCAAAAAAGAAAAAAGCGTATATAAAGACGATCAGAGGCCAACTAAAATCGCAAAGAGACTACAAAATGTGAGATTTATTATTGGCCGGGCGCAGCGAGACGACAAAAAGGCTGTAGATAGATTAAGTATTGTGTGGACTTAGCTGGAATGAGGCTTTAACTTTTATATGACGATTGCCACATTTGACTAAACAAACTGGCAAAGACGACGACGACGACGACGACGACGACGATGTTGATGTTGTTGATGACGGCGAATGTTATAAATTCATGTCTAAACAAAAGTGTAAAAAATAAACACGACTGCGAGAGCGACAAGATAAGGCGCAAAGCCAAAGTTTTCAGTTTTCTATTCTTTACGTTTGTTTTTGGCCCAAAACTTTGTCTATGCTCTTGTAAGCAGGGCCGCAAATCAGGCCTGGCAACGGCATTCCCTGGCTCTCACTATCGATTCGTAGTTCGAACCTGCAACCAACCTTTAATTGTACCAAAACAAAAAATAGTGCATTGACTCCAAAGTACACTTAACTTTGGTGCCAAACTTTGCATTGAACTAACCAAATTTGTTGAATGTCAAATTTTGGCTAGTCTTCAAATTTAGCCCGCATTTTGTCTATGAAAATATTTAAGGCTCAGCATATTTTCAGTGCAAAGGGGCAATTGTTAATTAACGAACGTTTTTTTATTGCAATTTTGTAATTTTAATTTAAGAATTTGACAGAGATTTTCAAGATTTGAACGTACAGGCAGGAAGCTGGTTCGAATCATCTTCGATTGAACATAGATTGAATATACTTTGAATTTTACATAGATTGAACACAGACTGAACGTAGATTGAATGTACATTGAATGTAGACTGAAGGTAGATTGAATATAGTTGAGCCTAGATTGAACGTAGATTGAATATAGATTGAACCTAGATTGAACGTAGATTGAATATAGATTGAACATAGATTGAACGTAGAACAAAAATAGATTGAAGATAGATTAAACATAGATTGAATACAGATTGAATACACATTGAATATAGATTGAATATAGATTGAACACAGATTGAATATAGATTGAATATAACTTAATTTTTGGAATTTCGAAAATTTAGATAATATATGACAAACGGGCCTCTCCTCTAACTTGCGAGAGAGTTTCACGAGCCGCTCTTAAAGGCAGGAAGCTGGTTCGAACTTCGAACTGTCTAGGCGAAACATTGACAATAAACCTGTTTTTCCTAATTTTTGAATTGCCAAAGAGAATATAAAGAAGCTAGAAGTTTGGGCTTCGATTCCTTACGGTTTTTATTCCCAACTGAAACCCTTTTCTGTTTATGTCAGATTCGCCTTCGCTTCTCTACTCTCTTCTGTCTTCTCTCTTCGCTTTGCTCTCTTAGAACAGAGTAATGCCCCGTATATATCGTATATCATTGCAGCGCATTTTTAAGGTCTTTAACACCTATTTTGTTGCCGGGCCCGCCTGCATGCTCTACTTACTCGGCCCGGACTCGGTTGGGCCTATCTGCTGGCAAATGTCGCCTGAACTTATCATCTGTGAAAATATTTGTATGTTTGCTCGCTTGTTTGCTCGATTTTAATTGTGGCCACGGAGCCAGGCGCATAGAAAGAATATATAAAGTACAAAAAATTAGAGCAAAATCCCAACAAAAAAAGAAAAATGTTTGCATTGCGTTTTGTTGTGTGAGAGAGTTAGGCAGAGTGTGTGTATGGTGTGTGTGTGTGTTGTCTCTGTGTGTGTGTTGTCTCTGTGTGTGTGTGTGTGTGTGTGTGTGTGTGTGTGTGTGTGCGCGTTTATCACGTAGGCAGACGCAACTATGGCATGACATGATCCCGTGGCCTTTTTCATGCCTCGTCTTTGGCTGTTTGTCATCTATTTGAATTTTGATTGACTAATTGCGCAGCGAGCTGAGAGAGATCAGGGAGCAGACCAGGTCGTACTACACAAGGTGTCTTTGGCGGCGCCCAAAAACAGGGGGCGTGGGCAATGGGGGAGGGGTAGGCGCGCCTAAGAAAATTTTGATGTTTACCGCAGCGAAAAGTTGACAAAGTTTTGATCGTGACATGGCCAACGCGGTTTGCACATTTTATGGCCTATCTTAATTCAAATATTGTCGGCTTGCATGACAGCCCTGATGATGACAATGATAATGACAATGACAATGATGATGACAATGATGATGACAATGATGATGATGATGAACTGTTTGCCCAGTCAGTCAATCACGTGGCTGTGACGACAAACGAGCTGGGTTCAAACATTTGCATTAATTATTAACAATTCGAAATGTTTAACAAAATGCAACATTTGCCTGAAGCATGAAACATAATTATGCATAATATTATTACATACAAAATAATATTGTTATACATAATATTAATATATTAATCAACTAAATTTCTTACCAATTTGTTCTTTTACACTTAAAACTTTCTTGGCATTTAATTAAATTATTGCATAATATAAACTATTTTATTTTAACGTTTTTTTAACTTCAGATAATTGTTTATTAAATATTTAATTAGCTGATTATTATTTATATATTATATTGTTAAGTAATTTAACTAATTAAAGCTTGATTTACTTTTGTGCCATTCGCAGGCAAAACGCGCACCAAGGACAAATATCGCGTCGTCTACACGGACTTCCAACGCCTGGAGCTGGAGAAGGAGTACTGCACATCCCGTTATATAACCATACGCCGTAAGAGCGAGCTGGCGCAATCGTTGTCGCTGTCGGAGCGCCAGGTGAAGATCTGGTTCCAGAATCGACGCGCCAAGGAGCGCAAACAGAACAAAAAGGGCAGCGATCCGAACGTTATGGGCGGCGTACAGCATACGGACTACAGCCAGCTGCTGGATGCCAAGACGAAGCTGGAGCCGGGCCTGCATCTGCAGCACACGCTGCACTCCATGAACCCAATGGCGGCCATGAACATATCCGCCATGCGGCTTCATTCGCACTCCCATCTGGCGGCCCACAGTCATGCGCTGGCCGCGGCATCTGCCCATTCCCATCAGCTGCAGCACAGCGCCCAGATGTCCGCCGTGGGCGTGGGCACGCTCTCCATGTGACATGACTATGCAGGCGGCGGCGAAACGAATAGCTATGGAAGCAGCGGGGATGGCGGGGGCAGCGGCGGGGACAGCTACGGCTTTGCAGCGTGTCCACGTGATCTGGCCGTGGATTTGGCTTAGGCATAGGCTTAGCTTGGGTGCGTGTGTGTGTGTGTGTGTGTGTGTGGGAGAGAGCAAGAGGGGCAGACAGGATAGGGTGGGGCGGGGGGCGTGGTCAAACAGTTAGACTGTTTGTGCAGCCGGATGCGTTTGCGGCGACGCCTTTGAATATTGCACGTTGTTAATTTTTGTGATTGTATATTCACGGCGTTTGTGGCACGCCTCCGGCTGGCCACGCCCACAGCGGCCACACACACACACACACGCACACATACAACTGGCCCAATCGTATGTAATATGTTTTGTTTTTTGTTCTAGTTAATGTTTAAAATGTAAGCGCAAGATTTGATTAGTTAGCATCCACACACACACACACACATATATACTATATATATATATATAAACTAGCGCATAAGTTGCCCAAGAAGAAACAAATCAGAAAAAAACAACAAAAAAAAAACATTTGAATTAACATTTAAACAATTTGTATAGCCGTCCCGCTTGTCTAATTGCTTTTAAACAAACACACACACAAACTATATTATAATTTAGTTAATATTGAGCAAGTTTTTAATATTTTGGTGCAATTTGATTACACACACACACACATGTAAATATGTAACCCAACACAAGTTTTAACGTTTATTACTTAAATGCGGTAATAACAATTAGTTAGTTACTAGACTAAATTGAATTTAATGTTAATAACAGCAAAAAGCACACACACACACACACACACACACACACATGCATACATATTTCGTGCACACAACAAATTAAATATATAATCTAAGTAATTATAACATATCAAGATTTGTGGCACACGTGCTTGTAATTTAATGTTTAGTTAATTAATTTATGTAAAATCCATGTGCTATTTGAATTAAACAAAAATAAAATTTTAAAAAAACACAACAACAACAAAATGATTGTCGTTACATTTGGGGGTTAGTTTCGCTGTGAACACAATATTCACAATAGCAGCAGCTGATTTGCTCCACCTACTGGAAAGAAGAGGAAACATAGCTGTCAATTTGATTTCGTTTTGCCTACGCCTTCTTCACTCAAACGCCATTGACGCGCTCAGCTGACACTATTGCTTGCTCTGTTGCACTAATTGGTTATATGCGCCGTCTCGGTTGGCTTGTAATGTGTGCGTGCCGCATGTAATTGAATTCGAATGATATGGGTACTCTACACACACACACGCACACTTACAAAGCGGCTAACATATCAGCAATGGGAGAGTCAACATTTGGAGAGTAATAGCTTAGCTTTGCTTAAGTATATGTACACAAATGCATGCATGCAGGTTCGCCTTTGGAGACTGTGAGTCGAATATCTGGCTATTACCGCTTCGATTGATTTACGATGCTCACTTTCCGATTTATTGAGATGGCTGCCAATTAATACATAGTATGCACAGTCAATGCCAAGGCAACACCATCAAAAGAGTCAACTATGTGTTGTGTAGCGTCGAAGGGCGCGGAGACAAAAATGTAAAAGTCAAATGCATAAAAGTATAACGAAAGAATTAACATTTTTTCACAGCAATAAATGCATAAAAGTCAAATATATGCCAATATATGGTATAAAATTTATTATCTTTTGCAGCGCTGAACGCATTGGATGCTGGACTCAGCCATTGTCATCGCTAATAGAGACATACCGAAAACAGCTCAAGTGGAGAATTCGAAGTGAACGAAATGAAAAACTTTGAATTTCGAGCGGACGTTACTTTTCGGTCTGCCATAAACTTTTATGGGCCCGAAAGACGACGCCGACGACAATGGCGCAGCTGTAAGCAGAAGTTACGTTGATTGGATAATGCCAGAGAGTGTAGCTGTAGCTGTAGGGGTCGACGATTCAGCCGATCCTCTGGGTGCCAATTAAGACAGCAGCCGCCATCATATCATAAAACTTTTTTCCATTCGTGAGCGATCTTAAAAAGATCATTCGTACATTTTATGGCAGCCGAACAGCCGGACAGCCAGAGTTGCCAACTGCATTTCAACTTATGCTATTCACAAGAAGTGAGGTTATAAATCACTTGGCATTTGCCCGCTTCTCTGTCAGATGCAATTGAATGGATGTCAAAGTTCTCACAAAATGGCGTGCGCATGCCTAAGCTGTGAATTCCCAGTAATTGGGTATGTGCAACTGCGTTTTATCGTAACGCATGTGTAATGCGGTAGCCGACACAAAAGTCGGCAAAAGTCAAAAACAATTGCGCATTCGCATGTACATACGTTACAGACGGCTGACCAAAGGCCAAAAGAGTTGAGAGCGCTTGAATTCCTCAATTTAGCTCGAATCTCGAAATCGGCTGGAACCAATGCAAACATGACCTCGTCCCGCTGGCTCGAGCGCCTGCGCTGCAACCGTTCGTTCGGCTGGATACCGTTTTTTTTTCTTCTTCTTCCCCTCTTCTTCTTCTTTTTTAGCATGTACGTGTGAAAATGCAGCACACACTTCCTTTTATCGGCACTCGGCCTGTTTGGTTACTTACGGTTCGTTATTTTTTTTTCCACTCTCTTTTTTGCATTACGCACATAAAAGTCAAAATATTTTGGGTTCCACGCTGTAAAAAAAAAAAAAATGTAGAAACGTTTTTAGCAATCGACTTTGCGATTCGATTCGTATCAAATCTAGACAGGTTGTATATACTCACAGGCAGTTCGGCATGGTCTGGACATTTCCGATTTTGTTAATCTGCTGCATTATAAATCAACTGTCGAGAGCCACTCCGAGCTTGTTTTTCTTGTGCCAGTCGAGGTACTTGAGAACTCTAGCATGATTTCTGTTGCCATTCAGCTAAGCCTAGCCATATACCATAAATCGCATGCCCTGTGGCGATCTGGCATCACAGAAACTGATCGATTTTCAGTTTTTCGTCTTTGTTCAGTTTGGTTACACTTATTTGGACATTTTACAATATTGCCAAAAGTATGTACACACATGAACATCTTCTAGCTCGAAATAAAGTAACTATTGCTAAAAATCGATATCTTTCATCTATTTATAGCTAACTTTCCTATAAGTTTACAATTGGAATGGGCAAGGTTTGTACTTGACTGGAGACCAGCAAGAAGTTAGCCATGTATTTAGGTTTATTTGCACATTCTTAATTATCTTCCTAATTATACTTAATTAAAGTGCTCACATGACAGCGAGAGACAATGCTCTAATCAGTTTCTCAAGCGTGAACTAAATTTGTGGCTTGTGCATAAACTGAATGCAAAATGTTTACGGCGTAGATGCAGCTCTAAACAACAGACGGAGAGCTGTTCTCTTATCTCCAGCATGATCGAGATAATTAATTTATGTCTAGCTGCATATTTGTTGGTTCAAGCCAAGCCATCTTTATCCGGTTGCCAGCCTCAAGTTCAGATCGGAGGTGAGACAGACAAAAAGAAAAGAAGTTGGTTTTTATGCGGGAGTTTGATTAACACAATTCGGTGTGTGAGTTTTTGTGTTTATGGAAATTAAGCAACAAGTTTTATTAGTAAGCATGCACTAATTAAACTCTGTCTATATGTTTTGTTATTTTTCTGCTTTTTTTGTCACAGACAAAATCAACAGCTACAACAAAAAAAAACAAGAAAGACTGAAACTGAATTTTTTGTGCTCTGTGGAGCAGCGGATCATAAAAGCCGCTAAAAGGTGTGGGCGATTTCACAAAAACACAAAAATATTGTGATTTGTTTATTGAATTGATTAGAGTGCGCCAGAGTCGAGTGTGTCGAGCACGAGATTCGGACATTTGATCAAGGCAAAAATTAAACATAACATCGCCTGTGCATGCTCGACAAAAAAAAAACCTCATCTCATTTCATTCTGATTCAAACATTCAAAGTAGGCGCGCAAATCTTCAGTCAGTTTTGAAATTGAGCAAATATTTCAAATATAACGGAAAATTCATTACATTTGGTCCACAGACAAAAGCTGCTTGCTAATGCACTCCAAGCGTATTTATTTCGTATCGATAACAAAATTGATCGTTATCGTTTCTAGTTGCCACCTGGCATAAAAACGCGTTTTTTGAAATCAACTAAAAAATCACGCGCAGCTAACTTCAAGTCAAACTGAATTGTGTTTTGTCATTGCGAAGTGTTTTATAGCAAAACTGAGCGTAATTTCAAAAATTTCCATATAAAATGGTAAGTAGTTAGCCAAATTATGCCAGCCAGGCATATTAACGAATGTGCACTTCGCTCAACAGAATCAGCAATCGCTCAAAGTTCGCCCATCAGACGTGCAGGTGCTGAACGCCACGGGCAAGGCGAGGCTGCCCACGGACCAGAACTGTTTAAGCCAATTGGCGCACGTTCATCGTTTGCGCGACTCGGAATTGCATTATGATGATCACAAGTATAACTTGAACATGCAAATGCTGCGAAATCGCGAGGGTCTGGGCGCACCCCTACGAATGGGCATGGAACGCTTTGCCGCACGCCAAATAGGCCGACTGCCCTTTCTGCAGTCCAGGTGAGCACCAACATAGAGTATTTAATCAGATATATATGTATATATATCACTTTTGCAGCAACATGATGGACGATGTGATCACTGGACGCTGTGATGAAATCTCATTCGAAGACTTCCTCAACCTGCCCGAGTACAATGAGAACTTGCGCCAGCCGCATGCCGTTGTGGAGAAATCGTTGGGCATTTATCTCTAGATAAATCAAAAACTTTATCACATTACCATCTTATAATAAAAACGTAACAGCCCTTGCTTCACAATGTGGAGAAACTGTAGCGCGAAATTTCTTTGAGCCAAATGCACACATTTATTTGTCATCAACATTTTGCTAATTATCGCACAAACTTCGACATTTTACTCAAACAAAACGTATTTCAACTAAAAACTATCATGAAAATATTGGCAGAGTTTGGTTACTAAAATTATATGTAAAAGAATCGGTTGTACTCGAGAGATTCATTCAATAATATACGTAAAATTGCTAGAAAGCAAAAAGTTGCCTTTATGAAATGCATGGAAAACCGTTTTTAAAAAATATATAAAAATTAAAATAAGTAGCATGCAAATGAAAAACAGCTTGCAAATGGACGAATTCGTTTCATACAATAACATTAGACTTAAGCTTAAGGAAACCAAATTAAATCAAGCGGAGGGCCTTTTTTTTTTTAAATTATACAATATTGCATATGTAGAAGATATTTCGTTTGTTGGAATACAATAGATACTATATATATAGAAGCTTTCGTTTGCACTGCACGCTCTAGTAGATCCAATTGACGGGCACCCACTGCTCCTCGTGACTCATCTGGTCCAGGGTCTCGACCACCTGACGGAACGTCTCGTCAAAATCTTCGTTGACAATGACCATATCGAAGTATTTCTCATATTTGCGTTGAACAAAGCTGCTCTCCTCCACCGTCGAAATGAGATCGTCGTCCTGTTGACAATGATACCGATAATGAGATGTGTTAAGCAATGTTTGTGTATTCAAGCAGAGATCTAGGAGCGCTACAAAGGTGGCCTAATGCGTGCAGGGACGGTGGACATGACGCGCACATTAGAAGGCACACGATCTGATCGCAGGCTGTTGTAGCTGACATTTACCTCATAGAGCGATGCCAGCGACTCGAGAGTGCGTGCGCGCCTGGAGCTGAAGCGTATGGAGCTCTGACGATCGAACTGGAATAGGTATACAAAGTTAGCGGTTTCTAAGCTACGACTAGCTAGGCACAGTTATAGCTCTCTAAACATACAGATAGATTTCTATTGGAGCCGGTCGCACGGCGATCGGCATAGATAGTTTTCAGCTGTTCCATGCCCGGCGCCGCAATGAATATAACAAATGGCATCAGTTCCTGGCTATTGTGCAGTATCTTCAAGGCGTTCGGCGCACAGTCCAATATGCACATGCGACCGCTATTGATCACATCCTTGATCGACTGCAAATGGGTGCCATAGAGATTGCCATTGTGTTCGCCATATTCGAGAAACTCGTTTTGCTTGACTGCCTCCTCCATTTCCTCGCGATCCATGAACCAATAGCTAACGCCGTTCTCCTCCAAGGCGCGCTTCGGGCGACTCGTATCTGTTTTACAAATTTGCAGGATTAATTTTAATTCAAGCAGCTGGACAATTGCTACTAGTTACGTGGAATCACGGCGCCAAATTTGTCCACATCGCTGTTGATCAGCCGATTCTTGAGCGTGCGTCTGCCCACGCCGGAGACGCCAATCAGTACCAGAGTTTTCCTGCGAAACGGCGGCATGCGAGTGACCTCCTCATAGAGCAGCAGCTCGGCCTTGTCGAACTCACAATTCGCCACCGAACGATACATGGTCTTCCGCTTGCGCTTCGATATCTGTGGAGCATCCATATAGAGTGCCAGCCGGAGACCATCTCAGCTCAAGTTGAACCTACCCGCGTGCCACAGATGCCAATCTTGTGCACATAATCCGCCTCGGGCGCCACAAACGCCTTGCGCCGCTCCTCGAGCTCCTGCGATGGCACCAGACCAATTTTATCCGACTCGGCGGTTATGTTCTTTGCCTGCCACCAATTGGGATCTTTCACATTGATAATCTAAAGGAAATGATACAAAAATGCATTTCTTTTCTACATCAAAATCTGAAATTCTGACGCACCTGCAATATGTCGCCCGATTTGAAGGGCAAACCAATGTCCCGGCAGGGCAGCAGCGAATCCTCCGACGGATTATATGTGAACAGGGCGCGCATATAGCACTAAGAGATTTAAAAGTTTCATTAGATAAGCATGGATTTAAGTTATATAAAAAACTGCCATTTAATTATGCTTAGCACTAGGATTTACTTACTTAAATGCAGGTGTTTTAGAATTTAGTTAGGATCTTGGTCTAAAGAGAACTAACATATATCATTTGAGATTAAATATGCATCTAAAGGAAAATCAATTAAAATTTTAAGTACAGTGGTCGCTCGAAAACTTGAATTTTTCAGAAACCAGAATCGTTAGCTAATTAGCATAAATATCTTGAATGTTAGTTAAAAATTTTTAATATTTATTTTTGTATTTTTTTGAAATTGATTTATTTATAGGTAAGGGTTTTCTTTAGCAAGTGACCACTGTAGTTGGCAAAACAGCTAGACAAAAATATCTTGTATGAAAATCCATGCAAAAAAGTAGCAAATTCTTTTTCTTCTTTAAAAACACACATATAGAACTTACCGTTAGCTTCTTGCCCGATTCAAGATTTGTGATGCCATTCTGTTTTACCTGACCCCCACTGACCGTATAGCGACCACTTTTGATCTCCTCATCGACATTGGGTCCGATCTTGAGCGTGAGATTCTCCTTGGCCCGGGACACCTCCACCTGGAGGTCGTCGGGCGTGCGCACCGGTGTGCCGTTCACCTCGAGTATAACATCGCCCACATGGAGCATGCCCTGCTTATCGATGACTCCGCCGGCAAGGATGCGCGCCACCACCAGCTGCTTGAACTCGTCCAGCTCGACGGTCAGGCCCAGCGGCTGCTTGGGATCCCGACGCAGTCCAACCATCTTGATGGTCTCCACTGGCATCTTGCTGTTCAGTATGTCTTCCGTATAGAGATAGCCGCCCGACTGGCGTTGACTTGTCGCCTCGAGTTTTGTTATGGATCCACCGGCACTTTTCAAACGTTGCTCGTACAAATATCCTATCTCATCGTGAGCACGCAGCAGAGCCTGGAGAGAGACAGAGAGAGAGAGAGAGAGAGAGAGTTTGAGTCTGCGTTAAAAGCTTAGAAAGCTTTCGCTTAGCTAAGGCGGCCACACAAGAGCTTTTGTTCAACTCGTTGTGACTGACTGATTGATGGGCGAACTGATTGATGATCGATGCACAGACTAAACCTTAAGAACTGGAAACCTGAAATTTTTACCAGAGTTACGTTTTATGATGTAAATGAACATATAGCCAGGGTTTCTGAAAACTCCATTTGGAAGATTCGAAAGTAGATGAAAAAGGTTGTAAGAAAACTGTTTTTGATTCGAGAAGAAAAGATTTTCGGAAAAATTAGGTGTGGCGACCTTTCTGAATGGAAATCGGGTATTGAATTCACATTTTCCCATATTCTCATACTTAATATTCTCAATACTTACACGAAAGTGAGGTTGAGCCAGGAGCTTGGCTAGCTCGCGCGATTCCAAACGTCGCGAGGGCGAGAATTTACGTATGATATCGTCACAGATCGGCTTGTTGTTCAGATGCGCGGGCAGAAAGGCGGGCACTGGCTGCGGCTCGGTTGGATTCAGCTAAAAAAAACGAATAGAAATGTGAGCGATACGTGAAAGAGAGACAAACATGTACGCATAATTAAATTAAGTTGGGCACAGACTCAGCTCATCGTCTCACTGCCCTAGGTCAAGTCATTTATGCTTCGGCTTAATTGACGTTCGCATCCGTTAATTGTACAATTTTTTGGCAGCATTTGCTCTCGCTCTCGCTCTCCCTCTCTCGCTCACGCTCTCTTTTATGGTCTAGCCCATTTAACCTCTGTGAACTTTGGTCTGTTCCATTTTAACTCAACGACTTGCTTTGAGTCTTAGGTCAAAAATTGGGTCGTTTGTGCGACAAATTTGGGTCGCGCCTAGAACCCCTTCTCAGAAAAGTGCATTTTTAGTGCTTTAATTGCATTTAATTCGCGTCTTCCGGCACTTTAGTCTTGCGAAATTTATTTACTTTCCAACGTCGGACGGCGCCAACTCATCCCTTGTGTCTCTCTGCTCTTTGTTATTTGTGTATTTGTGTATTTCTGTATTTATTATTATTATTATTCTTATGTCTCTGCCACAGTTTCCGCCCACGGTAGAGCGACTCACTCATGCAATATTTATAAGCCAGGGAAAAGTTTTCCATTTCTCTAGAAACGCAATGTACTTTGCTGAATTGCAGGAAATTATATTAGTTCGATGCGAACGGAAGCTTGGCGAGATAGAAAGATATATCATCAAAATTAACATTTTCTTAAAATTTATGATTTCATTGAAAAGTTCTACGAACGAACAGTTCCCTTAGACAGAACTTTTCCTTGGCCGAAAATGCAAAAGATTATGAAAATTAAATCTAACATTTAGCCTTAATTAGAATAATAGCATCAGCGACACGATGTCCTTCCACATATGCCCCTTTACAGAGCTAATTTTGTCAGTTAACAGAAAAAATAATAATATTCTTTATTTTATAACATAAAATAGAAAAAAAGATAGAAAAGAAAGTACTAAAAAAGTAAAGAAATTTATGCTATATATATATCTATAGAGTGTTAAGTAGATGGGCTAAAGAGTTAGTAATGGGAAATTATCGACCCGCTAGAGGAAATTTATAGCCTGTTCGGCAATCTATTTTCCCCATTTCTAAGCCCATTCCCCCAATTTTCCTAATTTCCAATTTTCCCGAATATTCCTTAAAGTGTGCCTTAAATTCAAGGTGTACAGTGCAGTTCCCATTACATTTAGTTCTGAACCATTCTTTTACAGTAAGTTCTTATTTAGAACGGAACAGTTCCAATTGGACTTGTAGCTTGAATGTTAAGCCTTAAAACCAATATACTTAGGCTTTCAGTTCTTTCTATGCTTTTATGCAGACAAAAGCTCAGCGTTATCTCTAAGCAGCGATTATTGTTTATTTATTTACAGATAGTTGTCTGGCGCATATCGAATTACAGTTCTTCCGTGTGAAAGGAAGCCCCACAGCGAGCTTCCTCTGCACGCCCTAACAGAGACACACATACGCACTCTCTCACACACACACACACGAATGACAACTGTTATTGACACTGAGCTTTGCTGTTGCTGTTGTTGCTGTTGCTGTTGTTCTTGTTGCTGTTGTTGCTGTTGTTCTTGTTGCTGGTTGCTAACGCAAAGGGCTTTCACCTTAGAGTTTGGCTAGTTGTTGTCATAACAAATTGCGCAAAAATTTCAACAGGTAACGTCTAATTGGGCAAAACTCTTATGTTAATTACACACACAATTAACAACAATGAAGTTTTTCATATTTTTTGTCTTCTTTGACATACTCTACGTGCGAAGGCTAAACGTTGAAAGCAACTGACGTATCTTTAAGAAATGTAACCTAAAAACTTGACTTCTTATTGGAGAAACCTTTAAAGTTCTTATTGCGCTTCATTTAATCCAATTTAACCAATATTTTTATTTAATTTATTTAGTTTTAAGCAAGCACTTTTCGTTTTTCAATTGTACATTTTTTCACTTTTTTTGGAGCCACTCCCAAAACGCGCGAGCGAGCGCAGCGTTGAAGCCAAGAAGAGCGGAGCGTGACAGCAGGCCAAAAGGTGTGCAAGTGTCTGTGTGAGTAAGCCGGAGAGTGAGCTTCTGTCTGTCGCTGTGCATGTGTGTGTCTGTGTGTGTGTGTGTGTGTGTGAGTATGCAACACACACGATTTTGGAAATGCCAAAACACAGTTAAGACGTTACACAATAGACGAGACGATAGCCGCACCGCTTCAAACCAGACGCGACTACGTCATCAAGTGAGACGTCGAATACCAGTTAGCCAGGCTAAAATTGGACTTGGGTTTGTTATTGACTGAGTAACCAAGGTAGCACATGGCCAAAACACTTGTTCCAATTTGCTCTATTTACTTAATGGCACATATACTACAACAAGTACATAAAAACAATCACTTTTACAGGTATATGTATGGAAAACCGTTTACTTTACATTAAAAGCGTCTTTAAGTTAGAAATAAATGAGCGCGACGATCGCGAGAAAGAGAGAGAGAGAGAGAGAGAGCGCGCGTCAAGCGGCGAGCGAGTATTCAAAATTAACTGTTGCATATTTGTTGTCGAGCCGCTGCCCCGTTTAAGCCATGCTCAAATGAGCAAAGCGCGCGCACACACACACACACACACACGCACACAAGCATAACAACACAAAACTCGCCACCAAGCGCACGCAACAATAGCAGAACCTCACCTTAGCACAGCTCGCAAGTAACTGACTCACATAGAAACCGCGTTCGGCTAAGCAGTTGGGTGTGCGTGCTATGAGAGTGAGAGCGCGCACACTAGGGCTAACTGCCCAGCATATGTAAGTGTGAGCTTAGTTGGCGCTCTTAGTGGCGCGCATTAGTATTAGTGCAGGGGCACTTGTTCTGTCTTATTGGTCTTGACGTTACAACTGTACGCCTCTGTATAGCACCACTGTTAGTTAACAGCGCGCGCTTAACAGCAGCTCAGACAAGCCGCTCTCTGAGCTTTTTGCATTAGTAGGCCAACCACTCTGCCGCTGCTCTTGTGCATTTGTTGGCTTTGTTTTTTTTTTTTTTTTTTTTTTGTGGCCAGGTAACATAAAGTTTTCATAATTAACACATGCATGCGCATTTTGTTTGAAAATCCATTTGAAAACCAGTTTGTAAAGCTTCGCTGCCCGTTTCTTAGGGCGTAGATGTTGTTGTTGTCGTCGTATGTTTGTGCTTCTTATAGGCGTCTGGAATTTCGGAGTGACATTTCTGTTAGATTTCTGCTTATCAGCAAGTCTCGTGACTTGTAATTTGTAATTACTTTCACTGCCTTTCTCAACAACGGGTCAGTGTAATAAGCAGCTCGTACCTCGTACCTCATGCCAAATGTTTATTCTAATTATTCGCGACACGCGACGTCGCTTTTGATTTTTTTGTTGTTCGTTTCTTTGTTGGCTTTTGCGTGTTTGTTGTTTTTTTTTAGCCAGTTTTGCCCGAAAAACAAAGGCCCATTGAAAAAGAAAATATTGTTTGACGTATTTAATTAGCTCTGCATTTTTATGGGCATTTTAATTGCGATGAGTAAAGAAAATCAATAGCTTGGCCTTATTATTCAATTATTATTCAATTATTTACATAATTTAATTCACATATAATTTCGCCAGACAATAAGGTCAAGTTTAATGCGAAAACAAGCGAAAAGGGAATTGTGTTAATTGCGATGCCATAATGATTATCATAAAAGTCTCATCTCGCGAGTATTTCGAGTATTTCGAGTATTTCGAGTATTTCGCACTTAATCAAAGAGAACAAAGGGCAAGACAAGTACTTGCCCAGCTTTAGTATATCTTTCTATAGCCCAGCATTATGCTCAAGTGAAAGCTTCTGCACTCCTCGCCCGTTTACTTTTTTCATGCACTGTAAGTAATCGGGCGTGAAATAGTTGGGGAAATGATGCAATAAAGAAAAGGGTAAGCTTTGCCAACCATACATACAAGCATGTGTACGCATATGTATACACTTAAAGAAAACTTTACGAACTATATACTTAAAAGTTCTTAAAGTTCGTTCGAGGTTAGAAAGTCGTTATGAAATTCTTTACTTAAGATCATTAAGAGATATATAGGCCTCAATTCCGAGACATTTTAATCTAATTTAATTTGTTATGCTGTTTTTATAGTTATAAAACCTTTAGTTAAAGGTAAATTACCAAATCAACTAATGCATTATTCAAGAATCAGTAACAAAATGTACTTGAAATATTAAAGAAAATCCAATTAAATAATTTAAACCACTTCACACTAGCATTCAGAACGAAGTTTTCGCCAAGTGTATGTACATACTTATGTATGTGTGTGTGTGTGTGTCTATGTGTAAACAAAGATTTTTCTTGTCTGCGCGCAATGTTCGATAATGTGAAGAAAAAAATAGCGTACGTTCTTTTCTACTTATTGAACGCGCCGGTATTAGCAGATGGTTTGGACTCATATGAATCTGGATCTAGGTCATGCGACCAAAAAGAAAAGTATTAAAGGTGTGTATTACATACCATAAGTTCCTTATGGGGCGTTGATGGATTGCTGAGCAAAAGGCCCTTAAGAAAGATTTCATCCGTGTCCGAGAGATCCCCGGAATTGCGATAGGCAGCTAGAAGAAGAAAAAAACAGCAACAAGAAAGCATCTATGTAATTTCAAGCATCTATGTGAATGAAGCTTAGAAGCGATTTGTTTTGAACAAGCTGCAGCCGAAGATACCGTTACTTTTAGTCGCTCACCGTTATCGGGGTTGTCATCGTCGCCAATTTTATTATTGCTGGCGAGCAGCTCCACCTGGTCCTGGCGGGCCCGACGCGACCGTGCACTCCAACGCACCATGCTGGCGCCAAAGGCGAAAACTGGCAAAGGATTTGTGCTAAAGGAAGACTGACGTCACTATGAGAAGCTTACACACACGCACACACACACACACGCGCGCAGACGAGCACAAGCACTGCCGAAACTAGTTGTGCTGCTAATTTTGGCAATGCCTCAACATATGTTCGAAAGTAATTTTGAATAAGCACTTCGTTTTGTTATTATATACACACAGAGCAGCAATAATTCCGCCACGACAACAACAACAAAAACAACAAGTTGGCAAGACGCGCACAAGTCAAAACACGCCAACGCCAACAGTGCCAGAGAGCGTTTAAATGAAAAGTCTTTTGTTGCATGCTGCCAAAAAGCTTGCAAGCTTGCTCCCAACTTTGGCCAACAACAACAACAACAAAAACGAGTTTTTCACGCGCTCGATAACGATAACCGAGACAGAAAAATCTGCTAGTCATTTGCAGCACACACAGTCTGGCAACGCTGACAGCTATCGTGCCTTAACAGAGCAACCCTAGAGATTTGGTTCGCCTCTATAAATCGGTCGGTCGCATGTTCAGAGATTTTCATTGTGTGTAGCAGAGGAGCTCAATAAGCCACATAAGTGAATTTCCATAAGGATAGAACAAAGTAAATACTATAAAAAAAAATTATAAAAATGCCGGACGCAGTGCAGCAGAGCTTTGTGCGCTCCTTCATTGACTACTTGAAGAAGCAAGTCGACGTGATGTCGCCGGATCAGAGCGAGAGCATTGAGGTGGCCATACAATGCCTACAAGCCGCATTCGATGTGGGCGATGATGAGCCGGAAGAGCTAACGGCTTCAACACAGAGCACAACAGCATCTGCCGCTGGCAGTGCTGCGGGCGGCGGCACGGGCACAGCGCCGGGCGGCGATGCAGCTGCAGCCGGCAGCAGCGGTAGCCAGGTTGCCTTCAATACAAAGAACATTGACATGTTTGAGCTCTTCCAGTCGCTGTACATTGAACGTAATCCCGAATCGCTGGCCTTGGCTGAATCCATCAAAAATGAGGGTAATCGCCTGATGAAGGATGGCAAATACAATGAGGCGCTGTTGCAATACAATCGCGCCATCACCTTTGACCCGAAAAATCCGATTTTCTATTGCAACCGAGCCGCGGCCCATATTCGTTTGGGCGACAACGAACGCGCCGTCACCGACTGCAAATCGGCGCTGCTTTATAACGTCAACTATAGCAAGGCATATTGCCGCTTGGGCGTCGCCTATTCCAATCTGGGCAAATTCAATGAGGCGGAGCACGCCTATGCCAAGGCCATTGAACTGGAGCCGGACAACGCCGACTATCGAAACAATCTGGAGGTGGTGCGCAATGCACGCAATCAGCCGCCCCAGCTGTCGCATCTGAGCGATGGCCTCAACGCCATGCTGTCCAATCCCACAGTGCGCAATTTGTTTAGCAGCGCCGAGATCGATCTGGAGCAATTGCAATCGATGACACACAATCCGATGGTCATGAACGCCATTGGACAATTGTTTTCCAATATCGGTGCACCGGGAGCTGCTGCACCCGGCTCGGGTGTTCCACCGGCCCAGGTGCCGGCCATGCCCAATGATATGTTGCAATTGTTCCAGAGCTTCGCCACACAGCTGGTGGGTGCACAGCAGCAGCAACAGCAGCGGCAGCCGGGAGCCCCCAGTCCACCCGATGGCGAACAGCCGGGCAATCAGCCGCCGCCAAGCATCTAGGTGTGTGTGCATCGTTTTAGAGTTAACCGAGCGCGATTCGAGCGCAATATACAATGTACTTTGTTTTAAGCTGAAATAAATTGTGTTAATGTTTAAAAAGGCTTACAATACACACACACACACACACATATATACACATATATTTATAATTGCTAATAAATAAATAAACACACACAAAGTGCCTCGTTTACTGGTTTCGAAATACAAACCAATCGGGGATTGCAATTTCTAAAACTTTGTTTGTACTGGAATCAGTCGGGAGCTATATATATGTATAAAAAGGGGTTTTCCACAACGAACTGAATTAAAGCGGAAGAATATAAAACAATTCCTTAACAAAGTTTCATCAAAATACATTAGCTCAAGTTTTCCTCGCACAAAACTCCATACGAAAACTATATTTTGGTTTAGTTTCTATCGAAACCAAATTTTTGTAATTTTCGTTTTATTGAAATTCAAAATTTAATATGTTCGCATATTTTTTTTCTTGTTTCTGTTGCTGTTGCGCTACGTTGTACAATTGTGAGGCATATATGTAAACCAAAAAAGAATAATAATTATTTATGCTTGTGAATTAAAGGATTTGACAAACTCTTTTGTACATGTTTGTAAATCTTGTGCCTCGAAAAACAGTTAATACGAGATTGCGAATATCTTTCATACAGGGTGGGGGAACTGACTTCAATTGTTGTTTACTTTTGTAACTGGAGTTGATTATTTATGATTAGCAGAAGATATTGCAAATTGTTTACAAACTATTTTATATTATTACAGCTAGGCATTTGGATAGTTGATAAATAATGCCTGATATGATAAAACAACGTGCACAGCCAAGACAAAATAAAACTGTGTGAGACGTGAGTGAGCGTGGCGTTGTTTTAAAATATCACGCGTAAATTTGCAAACATGTTGTGTGTTTCAAAAATAAGCAAATTAAAAGGAATTGTTAAAAGAACTGCATTTAATTTGTTGCTGATTTGCAGGCTCTGAAATATATCAAAGGTAGACAATTACAATGAAAGCTCACTCGATACTCACCCGTTTGTGTGCGAATGGATCAGATTGTTCCGTCTATAGCCAGGATTGGTGTCAGTTTTGCAAGCGGTTTATTTTTACGCGGGACGTGATTAGAGAATTTTCATAATCTCTCGTTATCTTTCTTTTTTTCTTTTGTGTTGTTTCATGTTGTTTAACGACTAGGATGGGAAAGTTGTTGTTGCTGCGCTGCATCTAATATCTGTTGTAGCGTCGATTCCTAAAGCCGCCTCCACCGCCGCCGCCGCCACCACGTTGCCGCGCGCGATTGTTGTTGCCATAATTGGAATTCACCTTTCCCGAATATTTTCCCGAGGGCGGCGAGTAGAATTTCTGTTCATTGGATGGCCGCGATTTCTTATCCTGCACCTCATGCTCCTGATTACCATTGGCGGCGCCCTTGTCGCCAAATGTGATGGGCGCATGGCGTTTGCCAAGCTTAGTCTGCAAAGCAGTTAAACATCTAAATCTGATAGTAAGGAAATTTATGAAAATGCATACATTTTTGGGCACAACCCAGGAGAGCACAATGTCATGTTTGAATATGGGCGGTGAATGAAATAGATCACGTATCAGAATATTTATGTTTGATGTTGTCTTCAAAGCCGTTTGCTTCAATTGATTCTCCTCGGTTTTCAGTTCCTCGGCTGACTTGCCTTTAAGAGCCTCCTCCAGTTTCTTAATGTAACTGAAGAATAAAATAAGTTAGGGAATAACTTGTATGGCCTTATGCATATGGCACTTACCCCTGTGTACCGCGCGCTAGATATTGCAATCTAGCACGAAAGTCTTTTAGTTTTTCGGCATCCTCAACAAACATTAAATTGCCTGGATGCTTCTTGCCCAGCGTGTGCAATGCATAAAGTAAACACTCAGCATGCGAGAATTGAAATGAGGGTGGCGTATCTACCGTATCCTCGTCGCTCAGCTTTGGCAAGGGCATGTATTCCTGTAAAATAGGATTAAACATTAAGTTGGCACACTTTCCGATAAAGCCAAACCATAAAAACCCACCAATAGCACATTGTACACGGCATTAATGCGTTCGTTGGCATTCTCTAGTTTATCCGTGTTGGTTATCATCTCGGCGAATACTTTAAGCAAACGCAATTGTATCTGATCCTGTGAGACTGCGGTGGCAATCAAATTCCATGTGTTTATTGGCAACAGTTTATCGCAAACATAGGCCACGAATTGTGTTGATTTAATCGTTTTCTACAATTAAAATAGCATGAATGGATTTGATTGTAACTACTGCAAGTTGTTTGCTTACCGAAAAGTAAGGTGCTGCTGCCGTGGCACATTGTATGAAACGTTCCACAACCTCATCGTCAACAGCTATGGCATCCGTATCGACGGTATTTAGCTCAGCCTGTTCCGTTGCCAACTTGACCAATTCGGCATGACCGGTAATTGTGTTGCCCAGCTTGGTCGCACCCAATATTGTCATACATAGATGAAATTCATCGGCTGTCACGTCCTGCAATGCCTTCTTGACCTCCTCCACAATATAATCCTCGATTTCCTTGGTTATGACAGTCGGACCCATTGTCAACAGTTTGGTTGCAATGAACTTAAAGCAACGCTCACGCGTTGGCTCATCGCCCGTGGTTATCTGCTGAAACAAACCAGCTATGGCGCTCTTCGTGTCCAATTTAATGATGCTGAGCAACGAGTTGTTCACTTGCTGCAACTCGGTTGCGTCGTCCAGAATTAGTAGCTGGGCCAGTGTGTCGCCCACGCGGACGGTAGCTTCGGCATTGCCCTGGCATAGCTTGGGCAAATCTTTGATGGCTTGGCGGCGTATCTGAAAGTGGCCATACAAATATGCAATTAACATTTTTCTAATTATCACAGGGTATTATTTTGTAATTCTTTCTTTGTGAATACTATAACACAAGCTATGTATTCCAGGTTATGTATGCCCGGCAAGGGTATTTAATTTTCAGCATCACAAAGTTAACTGTTATTTGACTGACGCACCTGTGTATCATCATCTTCGCATAAATCGAACTGTGCATCGATTGCGGTGTCTGACAGTTCCGGAAAGTGTTTAAAAAAGTTGCCAATAAATTGCGAAGCCAAACGCTTCTCCTTCGATGTGCCTTTTACGGCCTGTAATATCTCTTTGTATTCCGCAACATGCTGAAAATATTAAAAAGGCAAACAGTTTATAGATTTCTTAACTGTTTTTTTTAACTGGCGCCGGCGCGGATGCCAATTTGCAGGCTCGTGTACTTGTGTACACACATGCACGCACTCACACACTCACATGTACATGTATATGGCAACTACCGTTCATTTGACGCGTCTTTTTTAATGGCGCTTACCTCAGTTATTTTATCTCCCGCTTCGGATAGTATTTCGTAGCATTTATAAAGACGCTCAATGTTGTCCATTGTTGTAGCTTAACAGTTATTTTATTACTAATAATTACTTATACAGTCAGGTTAACACAGCGAAACGTTTTCCACGATTTTTTCTCTCAAACAAAATGGTGTGTCTAGTCAGTGATGTCACTTCTAGTGAGCGTGCTGTCGATTGGCGTATGAAGTTATCGGTAACGATGTATGCGATTGTTATCGAGTAACGAATAGCTAGTCAGGTAATATAATTTATTTAAAAATTAATGCGGTTACAATTGGCTGATTAAATTATGAGATTGCCTTTAAGGCCAGCTCAAAATAATCCACCATCATGGGATATATTTCATCGTATTGTTGAATATTCTTGCGCCTGGCATTGTCACGATATCTTTGCAGTGCCCCGGATATAAGCTCCAACTTTTCGCGCTCTGCTGTATGCCCGTCTAGCCATTCGATCAAACGCTCATTTGACCAATTTGCAGTGGTGTGTGGTGATTGCAGCTCGGTGCCAGCATGTCCAAACAGGAGCAGCAGTACTATATAGCTGGGCACCAGGGAGTCCGGACCAACCGTTTGTTTCACCAGCTCCTCTGGGCTCTGCACAATCAGCAGGGACATGGCACGCAGCAAGCGCGACGGTTTGCCCAGCTCAGCGAAGTTGGGACAAAGTGGTTTAAGTGCCTGCTCCATGTGCAGACAATCCTGCTTCAGGCGCTGTCTGCCAGCGCTGCTCAAGGGACGCAAAATGCATAGGTTGTGTATGAAGAGCTCAATGCAGCGCTTGGCCAGCTCCTGGCCACATTTACTGGTCATCTCCTTATCATCAAACAGTTCAATATGGTGTGACCAGGAGCGGCTGACGAACTCCTGTAAGAATAATCATACATTTGTATAGTTATGTGAGGCAAAGGATTAACTCATCATATGCACCTGCAGCTCCTTCATGTACATTGATGGACCGGTTGTGGCCAGTCTGTCCGTATTGAGGCCCGGCTCACGATGCATGCTTAGTATGATAATGCTTATAGCTGTGATAATCGATTCCATAATCTGCTGCAATATGGTGCCAATTAAAAGATCCGCCTGCTCCAAGGAGCGCGCTATGTTCGCACGTGCTGCGCCCGGCGTTTTCTCGAATTGCAGCTGCAGATCATTCAACATGCGACGCACTGAATCCTTGTAATAGTACAGCACATTCGCCAGTTGCGTGTTCTGCTGCTGTTGCAAATTGGGCAAATCGACGACCTGCTTGGAGTCAGCGCCCAGCTTAATTTGTGCTTCCAGCTTGGTGCACAGCTCCTTGCCGCAAACAATAAACACATTGGCAATCGCATTGCTGAGCCGGCTGTCAATGAGCGCTGCGCTCAGCTCCGTCGATGCGACACGTATGAAATTATCGACAGTTTCATTGCCGGGCAAATCGACGCCCGCCAAGCAGGCCTTCAGATTGGCAGCACACTTGCTCACATAGCCGACCTCGAGGGGCGCAAAGAGTTCGTTGTCGAACTGGAATTCATTATTTAGCCGCTGTTCCAGGCCACGTGCCGAGGTCAGCAGCTTGGACAGGCCCTCCTGGAGCGTCTGGTTGACATGCTGTGAGCACTCGTCAAAGGATTTACGCAGCAGCTGCTGCACACGCTGCCAGAAGCGCTGTGGAATGCACTGATCCGACGACTCGCTGGTGTAGCCAAATTGATTGATATGCTCCAGCGCCGTTTTCAGCAGCTTGATTTGTGTGCAGCTCTCATAGAGCTCGTCGTAGAGCAGCCAGTGCAGCGATTTCCAGAATTTGGCGCGAAAATTTTGGGTCGTTGTCAGTTGTGGCGCCTTGCCGGGACCACGCGCCGCTCCAGACTTGGTTGCACCGTTGCCACCATGCGTGGGCGAGCGCATGGCATCTGCCTTGTTGAGCACGGATATGTCGGTGCCGGCAAAGCACTCCTTGAGCGATTGCTCCATGTCTGCTATGAACGTGGCCAGCAGATTTTCAAGTGATTTCTCCAGCGTGTTAAAGTTCATAAAGATCTAAATACGATTGAGTTTACTTAGAGGCTTTAGAACATATTGACCAGTAACTCACCTTCAGAGCGTTGACCACCTGCGTTTGGTTGCGCTCTTGCAGCCCCGTGACCAACTGCATCTGCGTTAAGTTTCGTATTTTTTGCCTAGAACTTAACACATAGGCGCGCTCCTCCTGTATAAACTCGATGTCCTTTAGTTCCTTGTCTTCGATCAGCTGACCCAGCTCGAAGTGCAGCTCCGCCTGTCGCAGCACATCTTTGGTATTCTTCAGCTTGGCCGTTAACGTGAGCAATGTGCCTGCCGAGCGCAGCAGATGTGACACCTCATGGAGTCGACCCAGCACTTGGGTTTGGTTCTCCACCAGCTGGTATTGCGTGTCCACTTGGGACTTCAGGCGATGTCCTGTGGCGCGCACGCGTTGCACATCCTCGGCCAGCGAATTGAGTGCGGCATCAAAGCGGCCGGCGTGGGTTGCCTGCTGCAGCAGTGCACCATGCTTGTCGCGCACCTGCTGATGCAGCTCTTCGGTGGTGTTCTGCAGACGTTTCGACAGCTCCTGGATCTGTACGCCAATCGTCAGGTGCGACATGGCCGAGGTGTAGTCGTCATCAGCTTCAGCTGCGTCCAGAACGGACTTATCCTTGCTGGCATTGGTTGCACTGGCAGCCATCATATTGGATACCCTAAAAGAATGTTTAAGTTGCCGCTTATTATTATTTTATCTATTATTAAAGCCTCTTATATATTAAACAAAACACGTACATTGCCAGTTTGTCTGGCCTTTAGTTTGGTATTTTTGGCTTGGGGCAAATTTAGGCAATTTTTTGTTCGTTTTGATTTTGCTGCATGAGAATATTGGTATTATTATAATTTTATTATTCCAATGCTTAATGATATAAATACTTTTTAATCAACCTGCTGCATATGTTAGTGTTATTTTAGTTTCATTCGTTATTTGTACAATGGGCACCCTTCCGTTCTACGTACAAATTACATTGCAAGTTCAGTGACCTTAACGTCATACAAATAACGGAACTTAGCTGGTGGGCCACTGTGCCCATACATTCATTGCCGTTTTGCTTGGTATTTAATTTGGTATTTTTGTAGCCGCTTGAGCAAATTTAGTCCATTATTTCATGTTTGTTTTGGTTTTAGCTAAGAACAAAACAATATTGGAATTTTTATAATATATATTTTTTTTTATTGTTAGCAGCGACATGTCCGACGACATAAAAAAGTACTTCAACGGTCTGCTGCAGAAGTAAGTGTGCTTTTGACAACAGTTATTAAACTGGCACCCACACACCATCCTAATTACGAATCGGATTTTCTTGCAGGGTCAGCGGCCTCTACGTCATACAGATAACGGACCGAGATGGCGTGCCGCTGCTGCGAGTTAGCCACAGTCAGGAGAAGAATGTGGACTTTGCATTAATGCCATCATTCATACCCACATTTACCACAGCCTGTGATCAGGCCAGCAAACTGGGCCTGGGACGCAATAAAACAATTATATCAATGTATTCCAACTATCAGGTGGGTGTGTGTGCTAGAGATGGGTGCGTGTTTTTTGTGTTCCACACGATGCGAGCACGGAAACACGCACCCTACTCCATATGGAATCAGATAGTTTTACTACTCACCAACTTTCTCCCTCCCCTTCTCCCGACTCCTGCAGGTGGTCCAAATGAACAAATTGCCGGTTATTTTGACATTCGTTGGCGCTGAGGATTGCAACACGGGCCATATACTGGCACTTGAGCATCAGGTGGATGGCTATCTGGAGGATATAAAACTGGCCGTTACGGAGCCATAGAAACGCTTTTGTACGAATACGAATGTAGTATATATGTATATTTAAAAAATGAAACTTTTTACTTGGCTTAAATGCAAATGCTGAATAATATTTGTCTACGACTGATTCGCAAAATGAGCGCCACCTATGGGGAATGATCAGCAAATCACGTTACATTTTTCCTTCTTCCTCTCTCAATCACTTTTAAAACTAGAATACATTCCGAAAATTGCCAAACTCTCTGTTAATTCCCAATCAATCTTTAGCTATAGCAGTTTTAAAGCTCGTCGTGCATGCTCTGTGCGGAGGCAGTGTAGGCATCGCTATCGCAGGCAGCGGGCGTCTCGAATTCGTAGTAGTATTCACAGCGATTCGGCTCGCTGACCGCGGTAATGCGTGGCTCCATTGCGCATTTGATATTGATTATGGCGGAGCGTTGTGGTCCGTTCCAGCAGGCAGCGCCTTGCGTGTACTTTTGCCGGCTATATTTGCTGGCGCCCTCGCCAATCCATTGATCCCAACGGCCCAAAGTGGTCTCGGCGCCGCCGTTGCGAGGCTTTTGCGAGACACGATCGAAGGGGCACAGCGTGTAGACATATTCGCGATCCTCATACGTATAGCACTCGCCATCCAGCACCGCCCACTCCTCGTGCGGGCCATAGTCCTTGCCCTCCTGCTCGTCAATCTCCTTGACTTCGTGTTCGATTTCGCGTATTTGACGTGCCACCTCCTCGTATGCATTGCGCGCCTCGTTGGCCTGCTCAATGAGACGCTGTGTCTCCGGATCGTAGGCCGGTGCCGCTGTAGTTGTCTCAACTTCGGGTGTTGCTTCACCAACGCCCACATCGGGCTCTTCGTCGTCGTACTGATCCTCATCATCTTCGCCATCCTCTTCTTCTTCGCCGGCAGCACCAGTTTCCAAGTCCGCTTGTTCTGCAAGCAAGTCGTTAGACACAAACTTGGATACATTTCTGATATAGCTTACCCTCACTTGGCTCTGGGTTGTGGTGCTCAGCGCCCTCTATGTCCGCCGCCTGAGGCAGCTCCTCCTCTTCAGCGGGCGCCTGAGGCGGCTGGAACAAACCATCAGCTAGCATTTTCAGTGGCTTAATTCGCGGCCAAGCTAAAGTAACGAAGGCATCCAAATCCACTCGATCACGTTCATCCAGGAAGTATCTGGCCTCCTCCACGGTCACAACACCATTGCGATCGCGATCTAGGTTCATGTCCACCATCAGCTCGGTTACCTCCACGAAGCCATCCTTGTTGGTATCGTAGCGCACAAAGCTGAGGGATGCCTCAACGCGCATTTGCTGTGGCTCCTGTTCCGCCTGCGCCGTCTCTGCATCCAGCTCTCGTTGTTGCTCCTTGAAAGCCTCTACCGCTTCAGTTTCCAGAGCTTCAGCGTTCTGTTTGAGCTGCTCCTTCTCGACCTTCAAAGACTCTTGCTCCTTGATCCGCGCATTCAACTCGGAGCGACGTGCCGCACGATCCGCCTTCATTTGTTTGCCGCGCGATATCATCTCCTGCCGTTTCTCGGCACCCCGCTTGTGCAGTTCTGCTTCGTTGCGACGTTTAATGGCCGCAGCGGCGCCCAGCTCGATGCAGGTGTTGGCACAGCCCACCGCTGGCAACTCATCGCTGCCATCACAACAATCACAGATGCCATCCTGCACCAGGGAACTGGGTATTTCCACAGGCTGATGACCCTTGTTGATGCAGTGGAACTGCGCCAGCGGGCAGGCTGAAGTGCCCGGCTCATCGCTGCCATCAGCGCAATCACAGTAATCATCATTTACCTGTGTAAATGGTATCGTTTTGCTTCCATCCAGGCAGCTCCATTTGCCATCCGCCTGTGGCTGATACAGGGCCGCCTTTGCTAGTGAAACACCGCGTGGACGTGGCACCTCACCGCATTGAACTGCGTTTAAGGTATATGTTAATATTGCTAGTAATATTAACTGTAGATTTGTTTCACGCATGTTAAAAACTGAGTCCGCGCACTGCCAATGAATTACGTGGAAATTTTACACTTGTAAATGCCGGTCTGCGGATAAGTGTGACGTATATGGCTGCCAGCAAAATACCAAATTTTCATTGAGCGCTTTAAAGAAAAATACTGCAATCAATAAATGATGTTAACACATACAAATTAGCTTGTGAGCCATTTGTCTACAGTTGCTACTTTAAAGTACTATGCTTATGATAACAATTTAATATTTTATAAAAATTAGGTCTGGTGTACCTTGTAATTACCAAAATACCACTTTTGGTACATTTGTACCACAGGTGGTATGTTCAAGTCGTATCGTATATGCGGACTGCATGCAACAAATTTTTCAACACAGTGGCAACTCCGGCAAATCAGCTGCCGGTTTGTTATTTAACTGTCTGCCTTAACTTAGGGACAAGAGCAAAACAAGTGATATTATGGATTTCCTGACACAAGTATGGGCCAAGGCAGCAACGACAACGGACACACTGCCTCCAGCTGTGGTGCTGCCAGATGCCAAACCCGTGGAGGACACAAACACCACAAAAGCAAGCAAAGACTCAGCGCCACCCAACAAAGAACGCAAGGAATGGGGTTATGATCTCTATCCGGAGCGTCGGGGTGAAGCCTTCAAGCCCAAATGGACACGCGTACTATTCGGCCTCGAGGGTCAGGAGAACATCGATCGCTACAAGTGCGAACAGAACGTCTATTGGTGCGTTAAGAATGGTCCGCTCGTGAAGCTGATGATGGGCGCACTGCGCAGCTCCGGCTGCCCAATGGATCTGCGGCGACACATCTCCTGCGAAGTGTGCGATCCCAGTGTTACAGGCGGCTACGATCCATTGTTGAATCAAATTGTTGTCTGTCAGAATATGGCCAAAAATAAGAGCATGGTGCATGGCGTGCTGACGCACGAAATGATACACATGTTTGACTATTGCAACAACGATTTGGACTTCCGCAATGTGGATCACTTGGCGTGCACAGAAATACGCGCCGCCAACCTGGCGCATTGCTCGTTTTTGAGCGCCATGATGCAGGGCGATGCATCGCCATTTAACATCAAGGAGGCGCATCAGGTGGGCGAAATTGATGAAATGAATCGAAAAACTATTTACATTGCTTATGATAATTTATTTAAATCCTGCAGAACTGTGTCAAATCCAAAGCATTGGCCTCGGTGCTAGCTGTGCGTAACATAACCCACGAGCAAGCCGTGGCTGCGGTCGAGCGCGTCTTTCCCAAATGCTATGCGGATCTGGAGCCCATCGGACGCCGAATACGCCGCAATTCAACGGATCAGCAAAAGGCGTTCATGGAGGCGCCCATGTATGGCTATGATGTATATTAGTACGGTTGTACAAATGTACAATAAAATTATATTTTAAGAATTTACCAAGGGCAATTATTGCAATGCATTATTAAACATTGAATTTGTAACGTTATTGTACGAAATTAAATTAATATTGCACATTAATTGTGTGTATTTTTCAAGGTTGAACGCTAAACTATACGATTTTTTTCTATTTATATGAAGCCAAAAGTTTTGCGCTCCAATTTTAGTAAACGTTTATAGGGCAAAGAGGAACATGGAGGATTGTGAAATTATTGGCATTATATTAGAATTTATAAGCGAAGTGTTGTTTGGTTGTAAGTTCAAAATAAATCCCAATCCAATCCAATCAACAGAATATAACTATATCTTTCCATAGCTGAGGACGACGACGGCTCGGTTGATGATTACGATAAATAAAGTTTAATTCGAAATTCCTGCAAATAAAATTCCAACAATGATATACAAATAAAAAAAAAACATTAATTTAATTACTGCAGACATAAAAAAAAAAAATTAATATTCAAAATTGAAGCTATAAAAACCCACGAAAAGTCCGAAAAATATTTAAACAAGCTGTAGAAATGGATTGCTGCGCTTTGGTGGAAATATTTTTGGGATTCTTTAACGATTTGTTTTTCTCGGACATCAGTAAGTCAGAAATTAGCTATTTATTCATAACTAACTCTCTTACTCTTTCCTATTAAAAGCTGATGAGGAATACTTTGGCGAATATGATGATGAATATTACGATTAGAATTGCGTAACATGAGTCCAATTTGCTAATAAAATTGTTTTGAATTTGAATTTTAGTTTTAAAAGCTTTTCAATCAGCATGCGTTTGATCCAGTTCATGCACATCGTTCAGTATAATTTGTAGGCCCAAGATTGATTAAAATTAACTTTTGCGTTTTGGCTATGGCTCATTAAATCGGCGACTTGCGTGTCCAGTCCGAATAGTCCAAACGGCAATTGCTGTCATTTAGTTACAGAACGTTAGGCATAACGAACATAAAATGTTTTGGGATCTGTTGGGCGGCATATTTGATTTCATAATCGGTCTGATATTTCCCAGTGAGTAGTGCTCTGCAGTGTGTTGAAGTCCAAACACATCAATAATGTACACTTCACACAATAGGTTCCGATGGCGATGATGAACCGGATTCTTCGGAGGTGGAAACTACAACCTGAAGCGCAATAAACGTCCATGATAAGTCCACAGCAGCTATTTTTGTTATATTTCATATAATATAATTGGTATTAATTCATAAAAGACCGTGCTTAAATATAATCTACGAAGGGTAATAAATATACCTTAAACTGCTTTATTACTATTCCAGATGAGTAAAAAAAAGCCAATTAACGTGTACTATATACAGGGTGTGTGCTACTACGATTTCACAATGTTTCGCTTAAAATAATTTATAGAGCTTCTTAAGTTCCTGCTTTTTCCATTTGGGCAGCTCATCGAATTCATAGAAGGACATTTTAAAGACGGAAACAAAATCATCATGCGTTAGGTGTACCTGAAAAGAACGAGAATATAATTATGCATATTAGAGGGTATGTTGTTTTTTTGCCCGAACTAACCTCACGCCGCAGCGGATTGATTTCGGGTGGCAGCATATCCATTTCCTGCACCAGCACCGGCAACGGGTACTTTTTGTGTCCATCGAAATCCTTTTGGTTGTTGTTAAGCAATAAAGCGGAACCCTCTTTTATACCGTTGCTGGGCGCTACGGTGCCCAGTTCCTGGCGCATCTGCTCATAGGTGAGGAAATTCTGCAGAAATAAGAACAAATTGTAATTGGCATATAATTGGTTTATTATATTATGGATTAAGCCCTTACCTTGCCGCGCTCATTGTCCCATGTCTCAAAGAAGCCCTTGAACACGTTGGGCTCCTCATGTTGCCGCACTACAGCCAAAGCCGTAGCTGAGCGTCGTCCGAATGGTGCATTCTGCACATAGCTCTGCGCAATGGATGTGTATCGTTCACGCTCCTGGCTGCGCGCCTGTGCGCCCAGCCACACATATGCCAAGGTGCCCGTGTCGAGAATGTAGGTGCAATCTGCGCTGAGATCCTGTTGCTCAAAGCCCAGTATTTCCTCGCAACGCAAATTGGTCTTCTCCCACCAGACCAAAAAGAGCTGCACTGGCGGACGCGGCTTGATCGGCACAGTGGTGTTCAGATAACAATTGTTGCTCAATGTGGGCGAGATGTTGCCGCCGACGCCGTTACTGCTGCCGTTGCACATGCTGCCGGCGCCGCTGCTGCTGCTGCTCGTTGTGCTGCTGGCGCACGACTGGCCATTGATGACCAGCGTCTGATTGAAATACATGGCGACCGATTGCCAGAAATCCTTGCTCTCCTTGCCCTCCAGCACCAGTGAGCTCTCGCCCAGCAGGGCGCCGACTGCTTTGGCCATTTCACGTGCATCGCCCGTGCTGCTCTGGCCGCACCAGACCCACACATGATTCGTCTTGATGGCATAGCAATCCTTGGAGCTAATCGATGATAGCGGATGCTCCTCCACTGCCTTGGCATTATAACTGGCATCGCCATAGATCTTCAGCAAAAATGTCTCCAGCATGATGTTCGTCTTGAAGTCCCAGTTCATATTGTTATTGGAGTGCAACAGCTCGCTGCGCTGCCCACGCATAATGATTAGTTTGCCCTCGAAAAGCTGCAAGAAATGCGGCGTCTCATCGAACTCATAAAGCTGCACAAACATGCCGGGCTCTTTCAGTGTCTCGAAGCTGGTCATAGCAAAGCTATCAGCCTTCGCTATTGTTTCGGCAGACGCCTCTGAGCCATTCCACTGATAGATGATGCTCTTAATGCCCACGGAGGCCAAATCAGCGGGCACAACGGTCGCGCACTGTGTACGATAAAATATTTATTAATATTTTCTTAATAATATGCAACGGGTTTTCTCACAATTGTCCGCTGTCACAATAATCTATTACAATACAATGGTACACAAAAGTAAGCTCGTCTAAAAGATTCCACGTGCTCAGCTCTAAAATTGCCCCAACATTTTACATTTCACATTTACTTATATGCAAATTGAGACACAAAATACACACCCAAACAAAAACACGCAAGCTTTCAAAATATCACTTAAATTAGATTAAAATCTGGTGACCTTACTTGAGATTATGAAAATCGCATAGAAAGGCGATAGATATAGAGTGAGCCAGTAATGACCTATAACAGACTTCTTCTATACTACTATAAATATACAATAAATATTTTGTTATGACACCAGGTTATGAAAATCGCATAGAAAGGCGAGTCACAATTAACAAGAAAACGATTTGCGTCGAAGCGGAGGGCGTTATTAAAGACTAAAGAAAATTAAAGTATGAAATCGGCATCTTCAATCTGTGAGACGATCATGTTGCAAAATATATGCAGAGATAATATGCTCTATATGTGATTTATGGACTTTTGGCAAATGAACGAAAACCCACACAAGTTATTGCACGTAAAGCCCACTAAACATTCCCAACGAGCACAACTTCTTGGCCAACCCACTGAATGCAAAATAAAAGCCATTCAAATGTGCTGAACAAACCACTAAATTGGCCAACACTGTTTGCGCACTCACCTGGACCGTGTACTTGACCACATAGGAGGCGTTGGTGGTGAACACCACAGCTTTTGCGGCTGGCAGCTCCTCCAGCTGATCGCCGAATATGCGATACAGAATGCGTTCGCCACGTCCATCGTCCACCAGTTGCGTATCGGCGGCCATTTTAGGGCGTTCGCCCAGCAGAACCGCATCCAATTTGCCAAACTTGGTGGAGACGGGCTTGTGACCGCGTGTATTATCCTGCCAGACGGTCAGCCAGTTGCCGAACAGACGCTTAAACTCAACGGGTTCACGACCCTCCAGCACACGCACCACCAGCGTGCTATTCGGATATTTCTTCTTCTTGACAAAGGCGCGTCCATTGCCCATGGCTGTAAGGGCATCCGCTTGCGTTGCCTGTGCGCCCACCCACAACCAAATGCTCTGTCCGAAATTGTCCAGCAAATACACGCCATGCGCATCGCTCAGATCATCCTTGGTGGGCATGCCAACGTCCAGCTGGTCCAAATGGAGACGTCCACGTTGATTGCATTTGTAGATGCGAAATTTGTTGCCATTGGCATCGCCCTTGTTGCTGCACTCGTAATCGCTGCCTTGCTGGCGTGCCTGGTAGACCATGCGCTGCTGCAGCGGCAATACCGTGTTCCACAGCTCCTTATGCTCGGCGCTCATGGACTGCTCGTAGCCATCATCAACAATGCACAGCTGGCCGTCCTTGCGCTGCCGCTGCACCCAGGCCAAGGCGCTGCGCCGCTCAATTGCCGCACTGGAGCGTCCAATCCACACAAATGTCACGGCATCCGTTAGCAGTACCATGATGTAATCCGAATTGAAGTGCGTCCAGTCTACGTCGGACAGCTCAACGGCCCGCAACCACTTGCGGCCGTACAACTGAAAGAGACGCGTCTTTTGCGTGGAATTGATCAAAGCACCGGAGAGCACACTGAAATGCAAAAAGAATTGGGATTAGAATGTGGCGGAGCCAAACCCTGTTTTGTGAATATGAATCGAATCAAAAGACAAGGCTTCGATTCCATCCGTATGCCAATTCACAGATAATATTTTTGGATAGCAATACTCACTCATAGCCATTTTTGAAGTAGGACAAGAAACGTGCGCTCTCGTGATTCTGTGTTTCGCGATAAATGGACGCCACATTGCCCAGATACGAGTCGAGCTCCTGGATTTTGTGCACCACATTGGAGCGATTCTGCTCGGTGACATTGCTGCCCAGCCAGTAGTGTATATAGCGCTCCAGCGGCACATTCGGCTTCTGCTCGCGCGTCTATAACGAAACATTTGGATTTGAAATAATTGAACATTAAATATGGCTGTGTGTGCATACGATAGTCTCGTGGTTGGCATAGTGTCCGACGAGATTGGAGGCGTAGATGATGTAGGCACAGTTTTCATAGAAGGTGCCATATTGTGGTCGTGCCACTGCCTCCAGGTGATCCTCGTCAATTTTCCAAAGCGCAAAGCTAACGGCCTGCTTGGGCAGCTTGCGGAATGTGGCATCCACCTTGAGGTCGGGTATCGTGTTTGGACGCACCTCCTGGATGGGAATCAGAATAGTTGAGAGTGATATCATTTAAAGGAGATTGTAGACAATAACATTGTATTGTAACATTTCTTATTTGTAATCTTGTAAATAAATTCTACACTAAGATTTTTTTTAATTCGAAGTATTGTCTTCCTGGTGATAGACCTAAGAGATACGTCTAAATAATTTAGAGTATATAAATTCTACGCTACCATTTTTTTTAATTTGAAGTATCGCCGAATTGCATTCCTGGTGAGGGTAAAGAGTTAGCAACTATTACAGCTCACTTCTGGCTGTAAAATATTCTTGTTTTAACTGTTCTCCACTCGATTTACATTTAATGGGAGGGTAATCAACTTTCGAAGCGACATTTTCTGATGCATTTTTCAACACTTAAATGCAGTAATTAATGGCGCTTGTCAGTCAATTTAAAACGACATGTTACAAGTGCACTGAAACACCTTTCAAATGGGGTTCACAATTGTTTCTCAAACATGAGACAGTTTTTCAAATAGCTCACAGGCTTTTCCGACTAGCAAAGGATGTGCACCCAAAAAAACCAAAAAAAAAAAAAAGAAAGAAAAACCTGCTGGCCAGGTTGCTTGCGATTGCGCGGCGAGCGTTCGCCAAGTGATAGTGAAAATTGTACCAGAGTGACGGGCAACCGGGCAGCCGGGCAGCCAGTTTTTTGTTTTTTGTTTGAACATTAATTTTGTTATTTATTTATGGAACGCTGGCTGGAAGTGGAAAGTGGTCGCCGCTGTAGTATATATACGATTGGGTGGCCTCTTCTTCAGGCGTTGTCCAGCTGCAGCTCAATTAAAATATGTATTGCATTAGCGAAGAGCGTACCGATCTTTATCTAAAGCTGCAATATAATTAGCTCGAGCTGTATTTCGTTTAATTAACCAACAGCCGTGTCTTTGACATTTGACTGCATCATAATGGCATTATTTATAAATATTTTCCAAATGAATATGTTTTGTTTTGTTTTAGTTTTTCGTATTGTGTGCAGTGAGCAAAAACGAGTTCATGCTACGCCTCGCTGCGATTGGAGCTGGAGCTGGAGCCGGGGCTGGGTCTGGGCCTGGAACTGGGGTGACGCCATCGACCATAAACCAAATGACATTTCATAGAAATCGGTGCAAACAGCAATTATAATTGAAATTGTGTTTTGCTCATAAGAAAGAAGTTAACAAATACTTGCACTCGTCAAATTACACGTAAACATTTTAATTATTGTCTGCAAATGGCAAAAATAACTTGAATCGGTTGCTGGGAGCTGCTCGGCGGCTGATAAAGATTGATGAAGGAGCTCGACTCCAGCAACTGCGTTTGTCACACGCCCGTTAAAAATAGTCTCAGACAAATAACTGGCACATCGAAGACATATACAAATATATACTCGACAATTGGTCTTAGTCTCAAGAGTAGGTTGTAAAAACTTTCAGTTTTTGTTTGTGGTTTCGACCAATTAGTGTCATTTTTGTGGCCCCAAACTAAGATTCTAGGTAACAATCATTTTCTGGTACAGTTAAATTTTGGCGAAAATAAACAAAAGAAGAGTGCTCTAGTCGGGAGTGTCTGACTAGGGGATACCCTGAACCTTCTTCTAGCCAAAAAGAGAAACATACTATATACTTGATGGTAGTTGAATCCGATTGAATCATTCATTTGATTTATGGCGATATAAAATTAACGAGAAAGGCTATCTTCGGCACGCCGAAGATCTAATACCCTTGCAGAGCCAACCTTTTCATAATGCTTATAGTGTTTTGCCCGTATCTAAGAAGCACAGGGAAAATAGTTAATGCCGGGTTTGGTCAAGATATCTTGATAAACAAAAAAGGTTTTTAATCAAAAACCTAGTTTTCGACTGATCGTTCATATGGCAGACATATGATATAGTAGTCCGATCTCAATATTATTTTGCATATATATGAGTAGCATAGTAAAACTAATAAATGCCGTGTTTGGTCGATATATTGATAAACAAAATGTTTTTTCATACAAAAACTTAATTTTCGAGCGATCGTTCCTATGGCAGCTATATGATATAGTGGTCCGATCCAGCTGGTTTTGACATATGTGCTGTGTGCAACAGAAAGAGGGACTTCATTAAAATAGCTTTAAAACTGAGAGACTAGTTCGCATAGAAACAGACAGACGGACATGGCTCTATCGACTCGGCTGTTGATGCTGATCAAGAATATATATACTTTATGGGGTCGGAGATGGCTCCTTCTATGCGTTACACATTTCACGACAAAATTATAATACCCTATGCAAGGGAATAAAAATGCGTTGTATATATATATACTATTCAGGTAATTCTAGCTCTTAAGCCCTCAGAGCTTTGGAAAAGCTGTCGAAGATCGGAGAGAAGCCCTTACTATAATTATACTTAGTATAAGAATTCTCCAGAAATTCTCTTTCCATTGCATTATCTTTAAAGAACATAAAGAATTCTAATCATGTATATGCAAAACATTATCCAGTCGCGCCACTTGAAATTAAAATATTCCTAATTGTTTAATTTCAAGAATTCTGTCACAGTTTTTATGAGTCCCTTAATGGAAATGATATAATGAAATTTGTTTTCTTTCTTTAATGAGCGCATGACACGAGACGCACGCGATTTTGGTAAGTGCAATTAGTTAAAACAAACCAGAAAACATTTATGAGATTACAAAGAAAGTTAATTAAACTGATTACGTGAATGGATGACAAAATATGGTAAAAGAGAATGAAGAAGACTGCGTATTTCATAAATGTAAGTATAATTCATAAAATTAAAAAATCATTAAGGAGTTTTGTTTTTGAGTGTAAGGAATATAATCGGAATACATTATTTACAATTGGTTTTCCTTTTTGGAATATTTCAGACAATTCATAAAAGATTCAAATAGCATTTTGTTCTATATTAAAGCAAATACTCCTAATAATCCTGTAAAAGAATTTGGAAACTTTCTTTAAAATATACCTGGAATATAAAGTATAAAGAGTTATATTTGATATCCTTGAGAATATTTAAAAGATAACTATAAAAACTTTGGAGTTTTGTACTGCCGAATAGACGCAATTTAAGTACAGAAGCTATGCTAAATGCTGTTTAAACATTCATGAAATTATGAACACGATCCTAATCCAAACGCAATAACATTAATAACATCTATAAAAAAGCAAATAATAAGTGTCAGCTCGTAATTAGCGAAAGAAACAAGCAAATCAAGTTGTCGGCAACTGGAGATATCTTGTGTAGTATATAATCTAAGCAGAGGTAGAGAGAGAGAGGATGGGTTGGGAAATAAGTATGCATAATGAAAAGCCTGTAAATACCGTTTCTTTTGGCGACAACGTTAGCTCCATGTTGACAGCGTGTCTCGGGCGATAGATTGGCGATATTGGGGCAACAGGTAGATAGCCTTGAACTAGTTTTCAATTGCCGGCGACTTGGCACTCGAAGTGAAATCCTTTTCCCCCAAGCACGAAAGTCATATGAACAAAATGTTCAAATCGCGCGCACAACACCAAATTTTTTTGCACTCTTTTTTTCTTTTGGTTTTTTATTGGTTTTTTTTTTTTATTTTTGGTTTTTCACAATAGAATTTTGAACTGAAATCTGTGTTAAAGGTTGTCAATGGAAATTTTGTAAAACAGTCAAATAAAGTAAAAGTGAAGTCAAGTTGATTAAGAGCCAAAGGCCTCACAGATTGTGCAAAACAAAATCGAGCAGCTCGCCGTTTGCCGTTTGCCTTTCCCACAGACGCCTCAACCGTTAGCTGGTTAAGTGCTTGGAGCGAGGGAAAACCCGAGATTCGCAACTGGACGAGCCGCGTGCGTCGTCGTTGCCAGAAAGCCAAATGCAGACTGGTCGCAGCAAATGCGATGCCACCAAGTTTATGGCCAGACGCGAGAGCCGCCACGAGAGCTTGGCCAACTGGGAAGCGTTGCGTTTGTGACTCAGAGACCGACATCGTTGTCTGCGACGACGACGACGACGACGACTTCGAGTGGAACATGAATGAAATTATCAGTTATGTGTCTTTGCTGAGAGAAAAGTGAGAAAAGCAGAAAGCGCAGCCGTTTTCTTGCGGTTAACAAATGGCAACGGCACATCAAGCCATTCGCATATGCGACTCGATATAGGAAAGCTAGAAAAGGGATAGTTGTTATTCTGTCATTACCCTATAAGTCGCTGCATTGGCTATGCCCTCTAGGGTATTGTCACTATGCTGTGCAGTTTGGTCAACAAAGTTGTTTTGTTTCAAATGTCAAACACTTGGTATACATTTCTATATACCTTGTTTAAAATATCGAACAAAACTCAATTAAATTGTGTCTGTTGTTAAAAACGTGATCTCTGTCTCCTAATCTCCCGTCAAATTTTACATTCCAAAATAAGCGCTTTTATTTTCAATTTCCCGTTAGTCTAACTGCCTTTTCAAGTTTACCTGTCAGCTCATTAGCCTGTTAAATATTTAACCTGAAGTTAGCATAACAGTATTGCCACCTTATTACAATAAAGCTGAACAGTGTTTGCATATGGCAATAAACAGTTAAATAAGAACCAAGCTAACATGAACTTTGCAAGGAACTTGAAAAATATTAACTTTAATATAAAAGGAAATAATATTAACAATATTTATTCTATTTGGTATTTTTCAATTCAAAATTCAAATTTTAGCAACTGACATGAACTTTGCAATGAACTTGAAGATCTATATTTTTAATAACAGGGGAAATTATATTAGCTTTGTTTATGTTTATTTAGTATATTTTTTGTACAAATTAAGCTAATTCTAAGAAACTTTCAAAATCCGTTCTTTGGTAATATTTTGAATATACAAATTGACGCCCTAAAGGGTATGACAACAAGTCGCCGCAGTTTTATCTTGTCTTGTTTGGCATTTGTATTAGCCACTTGCTGCATTGACATTTTCCATAAGCAATCATGCATATGGAGAGTTAAACGTAAGATGCATATTAGTAACTGGCATCTATCAGGCTTCCAATGGATTGTCAATTGTGTTGCTTCGCTGGGCATTTACTTTCATGATTTATGCACAAAGAGTTGTGACAAACATTTGCCATAATAATTCACAGCCAACGGAAAACAATTGCCGACCAAGTCGAAGCTCACGCTCACGCTTCAAGACTTTGTGTCTAAGTTTTTTTCACCTGTGGAAAGCGGCTGAACTTTTGTTTATGATTTGTTTAACAATTTGATATTTTCGTAATCGCTTTTCGGTATGGCACTTTAATGAGTGGAAGTGTGTACAAAGCAAGCCAGGCGCTAATGGGCCTATGCAGTGCGCCTTGGGCTTGAACTAAGTATCTGTAACTTATTGCCGGCTGCAACAATGCGTTGCCTTTCAAAAAGTTAAAAAAAACCAAGTAAAAGTGCTCTGCTCGGACGTGCCCGACTAAGGAGATACCCTGCGCTCTGCTACCTACTTTATGTAGATGAATTAGAGGAATAGATAGATGAATATTGACGTATGTTTAACACCAAATGCTTTGTGGCGTAAAAACTGATATTTATCGAATTCGATAAAATGGAAGATTTTCGATGCATTACATGAACCTCAACAGAATATCGGGGTAACTTATCGATATCGATAACACAGGCTTTTTCTGCGTGTGGTATACGATTATACTAAATATGAAAGCTCTCCTCCTATAATATCTGAGTTTATACCAAAAGTCAAAAGCACATACTCAGATCAACTTAGCTCGTCGAACCGAACAATAATAACAGGGCTGCAAATCGATATTATATCGGGTTAAGTTATCGATAACATAAGCTTTATCTGCGTATGGTAACAATTATACTAAATCTGTAACCTTTTCTTCTAAAGTATCTGAGCTCTTAACGAAAGGCAGACGGACATACTCAAATCTATAGTAAAATATCGCGATAAGTTATCGATAACAGAAGCTTTATCTGCGTATGGTAACAATTATACTAAATCTGTAAACTCTCCTCCTATAATATCTAAGCAGACGCACATACTCAGATCAACTCAGCTCGTCGTCTCAAACAACAATTTATATAATTTTAAGGCAAAGGAAGGCATCTTCTGCCTGTTGCATACATTTATACAACTTCACATAAGTATATTTAAGCTTTTAAAGAAGCAGGCAACCCCCTCAACTATAGCTCGGGATATGGCTTACAGCATAACCAAAGGAGACTCCAACTCAGCCAACTCTGACAAGTTCAATCAACCGTTGAGGTTGAGGCGTGAACCGACTGGCAACAACAAAAACAAAACAAAATAAAAAAATGAAAGCAACTGGTAAATGCAAAGTATTTGCCATTGGAAATGTGCGAGTTTTAGCATACAGAAAATCAAAACAACAACAAAAAATGATGAAAAATGTAATTTACAATTTATGGTAATTACCACACGTCAAGTCAAAAACAAACGGCCAAACAATTGACTTTTCCTTTTCAAAAAATAATCCAAGTAAATACCCGCAACAATTTTATTGTTTGCTTTGGTTTATTTATTTTTATTTTTTTTTTGAAAATTCAGTCCCACCTGAAGACAAACAACCATTAACGACATTTACGTAAAGTTTAAACAATGCGAGCGCATTAAATGCATTTGACTCTGTTGCAACAAGGCAACAACAACAACAACAACAACAACCAGACTTTCAGAGGGGATTGGGAGTAGGACCAGAGATGGGGGGGGGGGGGGGGGGGGTCTACAATATACCGCTTTGATTTGTAGTATTCCAACTGCTTTGGCCCCGCTAGCGGTGTTTGTGCCGATTTGCTGTATATTTTTTTTTGTGCCCAGCTCAGATAGCTCTTCTCTGGCCGTCTTTTCATTAGCCATCGCCAGCAAAGCTGTTGGCCAGGCTGTAGATGGCTAAAATATGGCAAACATGCGCTGCAGTCGCCGGCGTGAGCCCGATTCCAATATCAAGTCATTTCTCAAAGCGTTCTCTTTGGCGACCGAACGTTAATTGCCAGCGCTTTTTCAAAGACCAGACCAGACCAGACTAGACTAGATAACCAGCTGTCCAGCTGTTTCTAACACAAATGGAAATATGTTCTTTACTGTAAGTTGGATGAAAAAAAAAACAAATAAAGAAGCTCACGGGAAATGTCATCACGTTTGTCATGATCGAAAGATGATTCAATCTAGAGATTGAATACATTTAATGCATCAAAAATATTGTTCTATTTTACATATGCCCTATTCAGGGTTTTCCTCCTAAATTTCTTGAACTTCCATTAAAATAAATATATTGTGATTATTTTGTAAAACATATTACAGTAAAATTCATTTAATAACAAGGGAATCTAAACGAGCGTGCCCGACTAAGGGAATCCTACAGCTTCTAGATCTTCCCAGACGTAGATGGAGGATAAATTACCCATACATCATTACAAATTTCCTTGGTAAACATGAAATATCAACAAACAAATCAATAAAAAACGTTTGTTACATTTCGTTTTCTAAGAAATAATAGAAAAATACACTACTTATATACGATTCCCTAAAATAACATCTAAAGCTGCGCGCCTTAACTCAATCAAAGTGTACATAAAATTCGTTAGATACCAAATATTTTCCATGCCAGCAGCTTAAAATAATTATAAATGCAACAGCTATAAAAGGTTTTAACTCAATTATGAACAAAATGCATTTTTGTTAAGCATTGATAATTGTTAATGAGCATTGATAGAATGTAACAAAAGCCATCATTAATCAATGTTATTTTGAAAGCTGTGAGTCGAAACCAGTTAAATAGACTTGATTTGATTTGATTTGTATTGATTTGCGGCACTGCGCTCGATAGCTACCGTTAGTAGAGCCCCACTGTGGATCGTAATTTTGGCAGCGTGAAAAATATAAAAATGAAACAAAAAAAAAACCCTAAGACAGGCCGCGAAGAGGCTGTTGGCTGCCGTCTTCCCACGCCGAAAAATAAAAACTACATAAAAGCATTGGATGTGGGTGCGAAGACAAGACAAAGTTCAAAATAATTTCAGCATTATTACAGTGGGTGCCCAGCGAACGAACCGACTGCCTGACAGTCTGTCTGTCTGACTGTCTGTCTGGCTGGCTAGAAAAGAAAGCCAAGCGCAATTGCACAAGAAGTTGAACAACAATTGCTTGACTTGAACCATAACAACCGACAGCTGCAGATGTACGCTAACCGTTATTTAACAGTTATTTAACATGCAATTAACCTGGCCATACTAAAAATGCAAATATATGGGCACACCGTCAAGATAAAAGACCCAGCAGCCAGCATTCAGTTGGCCCAGCATCGGGAGCGAACGCCTATTTATGTCTAAATGTTATGGTGCAATAACTTTCTAAACAAAAAAAAAAAAAACTCCAGTCTTGGACTCTCTCGGGCTGGGTCATTCATCTTAATTATCACACGGCCCACAAAAAGAAAAGCCTCGAAATTAAAGCAAAATGTTGCTGCTTTGATGGTCTTGGAAATTCATTAGGCCAGGCCCGGTCCGGCTACTAAATCTAATCGCAACCCCTGAAACTAGCCTCTAAAACATTGTCCATTTGCATTTGTGAGCAGACAACAATCTTGCGTCTTCTCAAAACGAAATTCGTTGTTGTAGAAAGCTCGACGCTGTGCTAGGTACCCGTAGAAATTATTCCCACCTTTATGATATCTTGTTCTATTCTATTTTATCTACATCTTCTGCTGTTTTCTATTGTATACCCTGCAGCCAATGGCAATGGGTAATAGGGGTATACACAGGCTGTGCTTTGAAGGCTTTCAGGGCTTGAGATAAATTTGGAAAGCCGGTTCACCGAATCGTCCATTGTTCCCAAAATGGATCAATATCAATTTCTAGTGCTGGAGTATTTCGTTTCTCAAAGAATATACAATGATATTTCTTTTTGGATACAATGTAGAAATAATTAATTAAGATGTATATCCGTCATTTTTAGTATGTCATTTAAATATCATCTTGATGACCTTCCATTTTAATAATTCAATCTTTGTGTGAGATGTAGACCCTAATAGCTGAACAGAGGGTACCTTCTAGTCGAGCACTCTTAAATAGATCGCTTTTCTTTTATTTTTCTGTTGTTTGAATATTTAATCACCGGAAGCTATCTCCCGGAGCATCTCTCGGCAGCAGACACGCTTAATTACAGAAGCCGCATCTCCGTTTCCAGCTGTGTTTGCTGATTTCAGATAAATCTATTTTCGTAGCGCCCCATATGAGCCGAGTATTCAAATTGCGTGGAGTTTGAAGTGTTCGATTTCATTTCCAATTCCCGTACGCCTGTCTTTCGGTGTTGCCAATTAGACACGTCTGTCGCGTTCTTGTTTTAGACGATATGTAGATATGTCGAGTAGTTGTTCTTGACGTAATGTTACCTTTCCACATTTGAGATATTGGAGCTTCTGATATTCTAATTAACCCACTCGGAAACATGAGGAAAAAGAGTAGTTATTGATATGTTATCTAAACGTAATGTTCGAGGAATACGCAGCTTGCGGAGCGGTACTTATTATGCTTAAAACTTAGTCAAAGCCACGAAATATACAGTACTATAATAACCAATTGTATTTAATTTTCTTTTATAAAATAGTCTTGTAAGCTGGCGCTTGACTTAACCTCGATTAACATATCTTTCTAGACTTAGATACATCTCATCCTCAGTCACAAGGAGCATGCGCACTGATTAATATAATATATTTTAATATCAATATTTTCCCAAATCAAAGAGCAGAGAACTTTAGGGTATATCACAGTTTGTGTTCCCTAAAAAACAAGTTCAACTGGGCTCGCTCTTAGGCTCTTCGTGACTGTCAGTAACACCTTCCGGTAGAGATATGGGTTAAGAAATTGTTTAATCAAATATCAAATGTAAAAGAAGTCGTGATCCAGAAAAGACAATTTCTACACACGCGTGTTTTAAGTGCTTAGACGTGACCCCTTTTTATACCCTTGCAGAGGGTATTATAATTTTGTCGTGAAATGTGTAACGCATAGAAGGAGACATCTCCGACCCCATAAAGTATATATATTCTTGATCAGCATCAACAGCCGAGTCGATAGAGCCATGTCCGTCTGTCTGTTTCTATGCGAACTTGTCTCTCAGTTTTAAAGCTATTTTAATGAAGTCCCTCTTTCTGTTGCATGCAGCACATATGTGAAAACCAGCTGGATCGGACCACTATACCATATAGCTGCCATAGGAGCGATCGGTCGAAAACTAGGTTTTTGATTAAAAACCTTTTTTGTTTATCAAGATATCTTGACCAAACTCGGCATTAACTATTTTCCCTGTGCTCTGTAAGGGTATTGGGTCTTCGGCGTGCCGAAGATAGCCTTTCTTTCTCGTTTCTTCTGTCCCTAACTGAAAAACAATAAAACTTTTATACAAAACAAGAAATAACTGTTATCTGCCAAGAGCCAAAGATGACATACCCTGACGACATACATGCATACTATATATATATATGATTTATGATCTTAGGATCTTAATGAAATAGTTCTTCGCTTGAAAATTATGTTCTTTTGCTTCCTGGGGAATCATTATTGTATAGTAGCCCGATCTGAAGTGTGTGCACATACATATGCACATATGTAAATAGTTCAATTTAATAGCTTTGTTAACACATGCAATAAATAAACGCTTTAAGTTTTATTTTCACACTCACCTGCTTAATGAAATTAAACGGCGGCATTTTGTGCACTAATTTGTTGCTTTTGTTGCTGTTGTTGTTTTTGTTGCTGCTGTCATGCAAAAATCCAAAGCACAAAGCGAAATGAAGAAAAACTGCAAGCGACAAATGCAGCCTGGCTGCTTTTATTGCAGCTGTTGTTATATTTATTGTTGTTGTCGTTGGCAAAAAAGCCGCTGTCCAATTACAGCAACAGCAACAAATTAAACAATTTTAATTTTTTCGCACTCCTTTTGCTGTCACCACCTAACGCAAATGCCGGCGTTATTGTCGCTCTGTTTTCCTAATTCGCTTTTCGCAAATTTACCGTTGCACACACACATACACAATAAGCAAGCTCAAAGAAAGAGAGAGAGAGAGAGAGCGGGAGAAAAAAGTGGCGTCGCGCGCGTAAAGATCAGCGTGTGCTAGTATAATTATCGTTTGTGCTGTTTATTTATAATTTGGTTTTGTTTTTTTGCGTAATTTATAATTTATTGCGAAAAGTGTGCAGCGGAAATAAAAGCACTGTTGCGCACTTTCCAAACAAATTAACCCGAATTGTGAACGGAAACAAAAGGCAGCTGCTGCCACAACAAATCACAAAATTTGAACAATTGCCAATGCGTGAGCGGCAGAGTGGCTTAACCCGTGAACAGTCGGCTTACGACTGAGCGTACCTGATGGCTTCAATTGAAGCGCGGCTCGGTCGCATGTCAAGGCGAGCGTGGCTGCGGCGTCGACGCCGACGTTGGCGTCACTCAGTTTCGTGACCCTTTTGGGCAGACATTTTTTTGTTGTTGTTGGAGTGTTAACCAACAGTGTGACCACCACATTGCACATTCATGTGTAAGCGAGAGGTAAGTGTTAATATACCCATGTGTGTGTGTTTGTGTGCATGTGTGAGTTCTTCGAACTGGACGCATTTTGTTTTAGTTTGTTATTGTTCTTTTTATTGCGCTTCATTGAAAGCCAAGTCGTGCAATTAACACGTCAAGTGCTGACGTCACTCCTCACACGACTGCTGCTGCTGCTGATGGTCGCGCATCAGCATCAGAATGCACTCGCGCACCAGGACACGTGCATGGGCAATATCACGTAAGAGTCGCTCCTTTGGCGCACGCAAACCAATCGCCGTAGGCCCCAAATTGCTTTGCATTTCCCCAATGACGGCCAGCAGATTGTCATAGGTGTCCACAATGTTGGTCGTGCCATTCGATTCGGCGCTGGGTAGTTGCATATTGGAGCCAGGCAAACCATAGAGCAGTTCGCCAAATGCGCATGCGCCCAGCGCATTGTTGCTAGACATTAGTTGCAGCTGTGCCTGCACGTACTTGGTGTACTCCAGTTTGGCCAGCACCTGCTGGTACTCATTGGAGTAGGCCACGGCATCCTGTGTGAACTGTTGCTGTTGTTGTTTTTGTTGATGCTGCTGCTGCTGCTGCATTGGCTTGCTGCACTGCTCGGTTGGAGCAGCGCCATTCGGTAGTGTTATGGGAATGATTTCCACGCGTGCTGCCGGCGTTTTCTCCGAGGACCCAGCTGCTTCCCATACTTCTGGCGGCTCATCTTGTCCGTCCGTCTTCTGTCGCTTGGCGGGCACGGCAGTTACCGTTATGTCGCTATATCTGGAGCGAAATGAGTCCAGATCCAAATAGTCCATTTTTTAAGCTTTTGTACAATTAGGATTGACAAATAAGTCAAGCGTCTCGCTGACAGATCAGTTAACAGGCCTAGCAACTATTCCAGGCATAGACTACTCTGGTAAGACGATTTTTCCAAACCAATTCTCAGTCTTAAAGCCAACTGTATATAACGCATTACTTTATACATTTTTCCTAAAAAATATTATATATAAAATTATATATTCCAACTCAAATTAACTTGAAGGCTTTGGGCGATCGCTGTATTTGGTTCTATAAAAATATATTTGATTTAACATTATTTTTAACTTCCAATCCAATTAAGAATCATACTAGTGCAGGATTTGGTTACAAAACATTGACAGATGGCTACTAGGGACCATTAGACCCATGCACAAGCCTTTGACTCGAGTCCGATCTCGCTCTCTGGGATAACTTGTTGAGCGGGTGCAACATTTAATCTAAATCTGTGTATTTGTATGTAAAGGATGTAGGGTTAATTAAAAAAAAAAAAAGGGCACCGAACCAAACGGAAGGGTAACTCTCACATGGCATATACTGAGCGAGAGGTTCTGTTACACTAACCACCTGTGTTTCCGCATATCTTATTTGGTTGGGGGGAGGGCGAGTGTGTCGTGCGGGTAATTACCGGCAGCAGAACAAAACTCGATTCATAAACAAGCCCATTCTTTGAGAGTCGCCACCGGCAGCGGAGGCGCTCAAGCGTGCTTCCCGCATTCATGCTAGCTCTCCGTTTCGGGGGCATGACGCATGCAATTGAAAGGCACCTGGGGTTTATTTTAATGTTTTTTTTTTTTTGTTCTTCCGAATTTCGTTAGTTTGGGCCAGTATATGGGAATTAACAGAAAAGATGTACAACAAATTTGTATACTACGTCCAGGATCTGGTTTAGTTGCTGTTCTGCTGCTGGGCACGCATAATCTCTTTGAGGTCGCGCTGCGTTTGTTCCCCGCATTCGAAACGATGATAGTCAATAATGCTGATGCCATTATCTCTGAGCACTTCACCAACCGTCTTATCGGCATCCAGCAGATACTCCTGATGGATGAGACACGTTTCATCGTCTTTGTTCTCTGCCGGCATGTCCTTGTCGTATTCGCCTATTTTGATTGGCTTCATGCCCACAATTTGCTGGCATATACCCTTCTGGACTTCCGGATCATCGATCTCTAGCTGGGAACGAAACGCGACAATAGCTCCATATTTGCCCACTTGTGTTATATTTTGTGTGGTGCTAACGTTGGTGGGCGCCGGATGCGCATAACCCGCTAGCCGCAAATCGTTGTTGACCTTGAAGCAGAGAGCGCGCCTAATGCTGGCATTTTCGCCCATCGCGCCAATGAGCAACGCCAAATGATCGGCTAGAGAACCGCCCTGCGGCGTCTCTAGATTCCTTAGGGCATCCGAGTCGAAACCAAGCTGCACAAATTAGATATAGATAGATGCATTAATCGTTAAGCCAAGATATTTATACTATACGCTTGCAAATGACTGCTCCGACCTTCACAAAGTATATACACTGCTGATCAATAGCAACGGACAGGGGGGATATAGTCATGTTGGTCTGTCTCTCATTTTTAAAGCTTTTAGATGAGATATGGCTTAGAAGCCTTTTGTATGCAGGCAGTATATATGTCCGAGCCGATCGGATTGCGATAAGTATATCATAGTACTTAGGGGAACGTCAAGATGTCTTAATCAAACTTGGCACTAATAAGCTTTGCTATGTGCCATATTAAGATCGGTCCACTATATCATATAGCTCTATAGAAAGTGTCGTCGATATCTAAATCATGTCTAAATTACAAATTCTTTTCAACATCGTACTGATATATCATACAGATCCTATGGAATGCATTGCATTTGCAAGGCTATTTAATCTTCGGTGTGCCGAAGCGGTAGATTATCTTTTGTGCTGCCCTCGTTACCTTCCATAGATCACCATCGAACTCGGTGAGATCCGTATAGTGCAGAACAATGCGTGACACGTGATCGACAAAACGCTTGAAGGTATCATTGCGTGCCACAAAGTCCGTTTCACAGTTGAGTTCCACCATGGCACCACGATTGCCGCTTACCAGGACGCCGACCAGGCCCTGTGTTGTGATGCGATCCGACAATTTGGTGGCCTTGGACCAGCCAAGTGATTGCGCCTGTTCGTGCAGCCATTTCTCTGCCTGTAGAATGAAGTTAGTAAGGCTTTCAATTCGCGTGGGCTCCCAGCTCTCACCTGCTTGACATCGTTGTTATGCAATTCGAGCGCCTTTTTGCAGTTGGCGAATGTGTAGCCGGTCTTCTTGCGCAGCGTAGACAACGCGCTCTTCTCGAGGCCAGCGCCAGCGCTGCACAGTTGGCGCGTGGTGTGCAGAGCGCGGGCACAAAATTTTTGTAGTAACATTTTTTTTTGGTTTTTTTTTTTTTTTTTTACAAATTTATATGTTTACAGTTTGTGTGCCTAATGGGTTCTAGGTTTAAAATGTATAATGGTTACTTGTTGCGCTTAGCCTGCTGCCAAGGGCGACGTTGATTTGTTTGCTACTGAGTTTGTTAAATCAATCTCAATTTATATGTAAGTGCCTGTAATTTGCATTTGTTTTCAACTCGTTGGTATGTTCGGACACCGGCTGTGCCCCCGAAATAGTAACAAAGTCAAAGTTAACGCGTTGCGGCGCGTTATTAAACAATAACTAATAAACGTAAGTTGATTTCTTTGGATGCTGTTTTGCTTGTGCAATACTTGTTTCCCGTATTTAATTTTATTAATTTGTTATTTGGTATTTTTTAGTACATTTTCGGACACAACGTATGGGCCGGCTTTTACTAACCTATCGATTTGACACATCAAGCATCTGTGCTGCTTTCGATGAATCGAAAGCATCACTAAAAATATTTATTCTCGATATATATTTTTGACCAGTGCTGCCACTTAGCCATTATTGCGCGCCAACTTTAAAAACAGCCAGTTAACGAGCAGCGCAAGATGGATAAGCAAAACCCCAATAGGAATATACCCAGTTTTACGTCTGTTTGCGGCTCTCACCGCATCTGCAGCAAATCCAAGATGTTATACACGCGCCCCAAACCGGATGTACTTCAAAGCATATTGCAATCCAAGGCGAATTCGGAATATAAATCGCGTCGGTTGTGGTATGAACTCAATATGCCAGAATGCGCTAGTCATCTGTTTGATGGCCAAATGCTATCGGATGTGCCCGAAAGTTTCACCTGTACAAAGTCGCGAACGCGTCGGCGGCAACCCGATAAACCAGACGATGGTGAGTACAGGAGTAAGGGATCATCAAATTATATGGTCATGCGGCAGGAGCGTGAGCATTTCCGTGCCAAGCTGGTCGAGCTGATATTGCACATGGAAGATGATCCAGATCCCACAGCCGAGAAGTCAGATACCTTTCCCGATCAAAACGAACGCGAAGTCTTACGATATTATTACTACATTAAGCATGGCATTGACACCATTCATGTGTCCACCATCAGCAAAAAGACCCTCAAGAGGTGAGACCCTGACCATTTCTACATAAAACCAATTCAAGCCCTTCATTGCAGGATTGATAATCTAGTGCCGGCCCTATTAAAAAAATGGGATTCAGCATTTGTCGAGAACATTGCCGAGGTGCGTTCCGATTTTGTGTTTGCCATGAAGAAGGCTGTTGTAGATTTTGTTCTACGCCACTCGGTACTGGACAGACTGACCCACGAGGGTATACCAGCTACATTTGAAACGGCAGAACGTCGGGAAATTGGAAAGTTGATGAGCCATTGGCGCTATCGGTAAGTTAGCACAGATACTTATAGTGTAGTAGCCATTGGCATAGTTCAGGTCGTGTGAAAACAACAAAAGTGCATATCTACCCACTTGTCACCTTCGGGTAGGAGGTTCATGATTGCCTACGAAGTGTCCTTTTTAGACAGATTTTCCATTTCACGATTTAACACATTTTGTTCATGGTCTTACCTACAGATTAGTTCATTTTTTCATCTTTTTGCAAAAGTACCATGTACTTTCCCTTCCGAATCTTGAATTTTCTAACGTGTCTTTTAGGTATCTAATATTTTTAATATTTCTTCATTAATTTGTAACTTAAATCCCAATTGTGGATCGCATTGCATGTTAATTGAAAAACCCTTAGTCGTTATAAAGTTTTCTGAATTGAAAGGAAATTTCTGTTGCTTTCTGGCATGCAATTGACATGCAATTACACCCACACGCACACACACCCTCACCCACACCCACACACACACCCACACACCCACACACACACAGCCATTCACATGCGAGTAAGCTTCGTGGAAAATTTTTGCAAAAAGAACTTCTTCATTTAAAATGAGTCGTTGTGGCGCAAAATTTGATGAAATAACTTGACAATAAGTCTTCTCTATAGTATATATATATATATATATATATGACTGAATAACTTGTTAAGAGCTGACTGCAATGGGGAACGCGAGAAATCGCTTTGGGTCGTGCCAAAAACTTTTTAACCGCACTACAATGGCTGCTCCTGCGGAAATGGAAAAGCAGCAGGCACAGGGGGGGCAGCAATAGGTATGGGCGGGAACGGGGGTAATGTTCTAGAAGAGGCGTGGCAAAAAGCTGAGAAGTTAAGTTCTCCTGTGTATTGGTTTGACATTTGATAAGCAACAGTATAAAGCTGAAAAAAGGATATGCTTAAAAATGAATTGAGCTTGCTGCTGATACCGACTGCCAAGCTGATGGGCGGTGCGGGGCGTGGCCAGTGGGAGAGCTGTGCTATGCTAAAAGTTTGTTTTGCGGTTCGCCCATCGATAAACGAGTTTGTGTGGGGGAGAGGGGAGGGGGGGAAGCTCTTCTAATTTATAGCCAAAAGCATTTTGGCTTCATTAAAATGTAGGCCGAGTTAGGCGTAGTCGGCTTTGCACCAATGCATTGCCTAATGGGCCGTGTTAAAGTAGCTCAAGTGAAAACTTTTCGCGTTCTCAACATCATTTGCATAAACGAAACGCCTGAATGGCAAACTTTTGCTATTTCTTATACCCTAGCAGTGGGTATTATATTATTATTTTGATAATTATAAACGTTTTCGCTTAGTTTTATTATTTTGAGGCAACCTATGCGTTAGCCTAAGTAAGAATGAGAATTTCGCAAAGTATATTTAGTTGCCGTTAAGCGAGTCGGCAGCCGATTTGATATAGGGTATATAATAGTGTTTCACACTATTCGGAAAAAACCAAGCTTCCCCGGTAGAAATGTGATTCACAGATTTTTTGGGCTAATTTTTAAATTTGCATAAATACCATATGTATGCCTGTTTGTACCGACATGCATGCATGTTTATTTTGTATATATGCATACATGCATGCATGCGTACATGTATGAATACATGTCCGTATTCCTACATACGGGCATGCATACATACATACACATATATGCATGCATGCATACATATATGTTTGTGTGCATGTCTCTGCCTTAACATGTATGCATGTTTGTATATATATGTACACATGTTTATTTGTATATATGCAAACATGCATACATATGTACATATTTAATACATATATAAATATATTCATACATATGTACATATATACATACACACATACATACATACAGACATACATACACACATACATGCATGCATGCATGCATACATTCATACATACATACATACATACATACATACTGACATACATACATACATACATACATACTGACACATACATACATACATACATACATACATACATACACATATACATACATACATATATACATACATACATAAATACATACATGTACATACATACATATACATACATACATATACATACATACATATACATACATACATATACATACATACATATGCATACATACATATACATACATACATACCTACATACATACATAGAAACATTCATATGTATTTTCATATATGTACATATGTATGTACAAAAATGTACACGCATACAAAAAAACAACAACAAAAAGCAAGAACAAAAAAACAATATAAAAAAATAAAATTAAATAAAACATTGAAAAAAAAAAACAATAAAAAAAACAATCAAAAAAAACAACAAAAAAAAAACACCACACTACTAGCTCAGCCATGAAAAACTGCAGAGCCCACTTGAATTCTTGAGAATCGAGGAGGAGAGCACATAGTAGAAATTCGTTTTATTTAAATTTGCAAAACAACGTCAAATAAGCTTGTTCTGCGTTTGGTTTGGTTTAGTTAGCGTTTACACATATATGCATACACACACACGCCCATACATACACATACACACACACACATAATATATATATATATACTTAAATGCCTTCGTACTTGTATTATTATATATTTTTTTCCATATAAGCTCACTATTATAAGATTTGTATAAACCAATTCTGCAAAACCAAGAAACATTTGCGATGGTTCGGATCCCGATTTACGCCAAGAGCGAAAAACACAACTTTTGGATCGGTTCTGGTTAAGGTTTGATCTCACTTTATCCAGTTTATCCAGCTTAGGGTTCGGTTTATGGTAAATGAAATAAAAACTAAATGCATTGATAAACTAAAACTAAATCAGAGTTAATATTTATATACATGCTAGAATTTAAAATAACTCTGTTTTCCTATTTCTAGTTACGATGAGAATCGCAATCGCCTCAAGACGACACTTTTTTCTATCCATCGAAGCGTTGCCAGCATTCTGGAAGTATGGAGCATGAAGTACAGCTCCAAGACCCTGGTCAATATCGAGGAACTTAGCAAGGTCGAAGAGCCGTTCACCCTATTCAATTTTGTCGTGAGTGCATTTACCTCTAATTCTGCTCTGAAAGTTTCCAAGCTTCGGTTTCTGTTTCTTTCACTGCCAGTATCTGTGTGGGTCCCATATAGACAACGGGAAGAACATGTTGGAGGATGTCTGGTATGGTGAGATACACACGACACTGCTCAGGGCCAGTAAACGTGGACAATTGCCGGATATACGTCGCATGACATTGGTCAAGCGCTTCTTCAATTGTGTTGCCGCTTTGATGACCCAACAACTGGAGGATATTTGCATACGCAGCCTCAAAGCATTCGCCGATTATGTTTGCGACTTTGGTGTAAGTAAGAGAGTTATAATTAAAGAAAATCAATTATAAAATTGATCATTTATACAGAAATCGAATCCCGGCTTTGAAATCTCCTGTATATTGGCCGATGAGGATACGATTACATTTAATCCGGGCTTCTCGAAAATACAAAGCGAACTGTTGCGCGTCATTGATTCGATTGTGCATTCTGTGCAGATGTTGCCACGCATCGAGGGTAAACTGTACACGGATCTCAAGATCTCCAAGAAGCTCTTTCTGACGCCCACTGTGCCGGATAGCATTGTGGCCGATACAAAGAACAGGATATGCATGATGCTTGAGGAACAGCGCATTGGACCAGAGCTGCGTTTACAGGACTTTGACGCATTTATTGATCTGATCAATAGCGTAGATTCGGAACGCTGTGGCCGCTTCATGGAGGGCGACGCCTCGTTTGAGCAGTATACGGAAATGGTTTACGAGTACAGGGAGAAGGAAGATCGCATTGCGAAAGAGGTGTGGGGCATTATACGCATGGGCCTCTATGAGTTTCATCGGGACAGTTTCATCACTCATCTAGAGCAATTGGCCAGGCAATTGCAAACGGATCTGCTAGCTCGCATGGTGGCCGATCAGCAGTCACGTATCTCGCGGCTGGGCAAGGAGTACGATATGATTGCGAAGAAGGCGTTAACCGTGCCCAAGGACACGGCCGAACTAATGGAGCTGAAGGCATATGTGGTGCATGCCGAGGAGAATCTAGTGCCGGAAATGGAGGCGCGCCTGAAGATCAACATGAATGAAATACTATGGCTAATGGATCAGACACTCTACTCGCCGCTGGAGATTAAGAATAATAGCAACACCTTTCAATGGTATTTGAAACTGGCCTCGGTGTTTGATCAACATCGCCTAATCATTGCCGAAAAGATGATCGAATACCAGGAGCTGCTCAAGAAGCGCATCGAGATGTTCCGTCGCGAGCTGCAAAACTATTACGACCAGGTCCAGCTCTACGATACTTGGGGCGACATCAAACAGCTGTCCAAGTATAAGAAACGTGCCGGTTTGCTGGATCAGCGGCTGGTCAATGCTATGGAGACCATCGATCAGATAAATGAGGAGGAGACAGCCTACGGCTGGGATCTGTCGCAATATCCGGTGCGAAAGAAGGCGCACGATCAGTTAAAGCCATATAAAAATCTATTTGATGCCGGTCAGGACTTTATTGACAAGTGGGAGCTGTGGATGTACTCGCAAGTCGGTTCCTTTGATCCGGATGCGATTGATCAGGATGTGGCCAACTTTTATCGCATCATACAGAAGCTGGAGAAGATTATGGGCGAGCATCCCATCACCATGCAGCTCATATTGGATGTGAAGGAGCAAATTGAGCTGTTCCGCGGACATATGCCTATCATTAACACCCTGGGCAATCCGGGCATGAAGGCGCGCCATTGGGAACAAGTTTCCGAAATAATTGGCTTCCCAATCAAGGTGTCGCCCGAGCTGACGCTGGAGAAGATTATCGAATATCAGCTGGATGAGTATGTACCCAAATTTGAGGCTATTTCTGAGAGCGCCACCAAGGAGAACAATCTCGAAAAGGCCATGGTCAAAATGGCCAACGAATGGGAGGGCGTCGAGTTCTCCATATCGCCATACAGGTATGTCCATGTAGCCACATCCATGGCTCCCGCCTAATTGAAATGTCTTCCGCAGGGATTCTGGTACCTACAAGCTGTCTGCCGTGGATGACATACAGATAATGCTGGACGATCAAATCATCAAGACGCAGACAATGAAGAGCTCACCCTACATCAAACCATTCGAGGCGGACATACTGTGAGTATACACTTCCAGCGTTTGTTCAGCACTTGTCAATGCCAGGCAAACGGCAAACACACGCCCACTCATCCACATCTCTTTCTAATTCTGGTTGTGCACTTGCAGCAAGTGGGAGGCGAAGCTTATGTTGCTGCAGGAAATTCTGGACGAATGGCTGCGCGTGCAGGCCACCTGGATGTATCTGGAGCCTATATTTAGCAGTCCGGATATTCAGCAACAAATGCCCGAGGAGGGACGTCGCTTCAGTGCAGTAGATAAGGTGCGTTTTTTGTATACCCTGTTAACATGAAAAATAAGTAAATTGGCAATTGGAAGTATCGATCGAGCAACTTTCATAATCTATATCAAGCTTTACACTGCTTAAGCATATTTTGTTGCATTTTATTGCAAGCTCTAAGCTGAGTTTTCAGGGTATATACTTGTCGGTATCGAACCGCTTGTTTAATGTGCTTACGCTTTCACCTGTTAATTAACTGAATGTCTATTCTTGCACTTTGACAGATTTGGAAGGAGCTGATGAAGCAGGTGGCCTCGGATCCGCGTGTGATGACCGTTGTTCAAATTGACAAGATGAACGACAAACTGAAGAAGGCGTACTATCTGCTGGAGATAATCCAAAAGGGTCTGAATGCTTATTTGGAGAAGAAGCGCTTATACTTCCCTCGCTTCTTCTTCCTGTCCAATGATGAACTGCTCGAGATTCTGTCCGAAACAAAGGATCCCACACGCGTACAGCCGCATCTCAAGAAGTGCTTCGAGGGCATTGGCACGCTCAACTTCAACGAGGAATTGGAGGTTATCGCCATGCGTTCCTCGGAGCGTGAAGAGGTTATTCTGGCGGATATCATATCCACGGCCAAGGCGCGTGGCCAGGTGGAAAAATGGCTGCTGGAGCTTGAAATCGACATGAAGAAAAGTGTTCATCAAAAGATATCCGAAGCCTTCTACAGCTACATGAAGATGCAGCGCAGCATTTGGGTACTCACATGGCCGGGTCAGTGTGTCCAGTCCATATCGTTGACCTATTGGACACTGGAGATTACCGAATGCTTTGTCAGCGAAACGCCCAAAGAGAATTTGGCCAAGTATCTGCAAAAGTGCATGAATCAAATTATGAAAATTGTCGATCTGGTGCGCGGTGATCTTAACACACAGAATCGCATAACATTGGGCGCCTTGGTGGTACTGGATGTCCATGCACGCGATGTGCTTGCCGATATTGTGGCCAAGGAGGTGGAAGACCTGCAGGACTTTCAGTGGCTATGCCAGTTGCGCTATTACTGGGAGGAGAACAACTTGGATACGCGCATGATCAACTGCTCCTTGCCCTATGGTTACGAGTATCTGGGTAATACGACACGACTGGTGGTCACTCCGCTGACAGATCGTTGCTATCGCACGCTGTTTGCCGCCTTGAATTTGCATTTGGGCGGCGCTCCGGAGGGTCCGGCTGGCACTGGCAAAACGGAGACTACAAAAGATTTGGCCAAGGCCGTGGCCAAGCAATGTGTCGTATTTAATTGCTCCGACGGCTTGGACTATCTGGCGCTGGGCAAGTTCTTTAAGGGTTTGGCCTCGTGCGGCGCTTGGTCCTGCTTCGATGAGTTCAATCGTATTGATCTGGAGGTGTTGTCTGTGGTCGCACAACAGATTCTCACCATACAGCGTGGCATTAACTCGGGCTTACCCACATTGGTGTTTGAGGGCACAACCTTAACGCTGGATCCCACTTGTGCGGTCTTCATCACAATGAATCCCGGTTACGCGGGACGATCGGAGTTGCCTGATAATCTAAAGGTAAGTCTAAAGCTTTAAAAAAAGACAAAATAGCTTTAAATTTTAGTGTAGTGAATAGAATTCATATGGATTAATTAAGCGCATACTAATATGCTTTCATTTAATAAGAGATAGGAAATTTAAAAATTATTTAATCTTTATATAGCTCATTTGCTTTTTGAATTGCAAATATTTGTACGAGCTGGAGTACTTTTAACACTGAATATCCATAAATATCTTATGTAAATTATTACGAAAACAAAACTGTAATATATATATTTACGTTTCTACCCTTAGGCTCTCTTCCGCTCTGTGGCTATGATGGTGCCGGATTATGCTTTAATTTCCGAAATTGAACTTTACTCGTATGGTTTCCTAACGGCCAAACCGCTTTCTGTCAAGATTGTAGCCACGTATCGCCTGTGCTCGGAGCAGCTGAGTACCCAGTGCCATTATGATTATGGTATGCGAGCTGTCAAATCGGTGCTGAAGGCGGCGGGCGCCTTGAAGTTGCGCTATCGCGATGAGAACGAGGATATATTGGTGTTGCGCTCCATTAAGGATGTGAATTTGCCCAAGTTCTTGAATCAGGATATACCGCTATTCCAGGGCATTACGTCCGATCTGTTTCCGGGCGTCACACTGCCCGAGGCGGACTATGTGCTCTTCAATGAGTGCACGCAATTGGCCTGCGACAGGCAGAACAAACAATGCACACCGTTTGTCCTGGAGAAGGTGCAACAGGTTGGCACTTTATATCATACTGTATATATATTCGTTAATTATACTCTTCCACTGTAGCTGTACGAGATGATTGTGGTGCGTCATGGTCTGATGCTGGTGGGTTATCCATTTGGCGGCAAGAGCACAACTTACCGCGTGCTTGCCGAGGCTCTGGAGTGCATGGAGAATAAGAATGGCTCTGAGAATCGTGCTACATACACTATAATCAATCCGAAGGCCATAACCATGGGTCAGCTTTACGGCCAATTCGATGCTGTTTCCCATGAGTGGAGCGATGGCATTTTGGCTGTCAATTATCGCATCTTTGCCGTCTCCGATACGCCCGATCGCAAGTGGCTAATCTTTGATGGGCCCGTGGATGCCATTTGGATTGAGAACATGAACACTGTTCTGGATGATAATAAGAAATTGTGCCTTATGTCTGGTGAGATTATACAGCTCTCGAATACCACGAATCTCATATTTGAGCCTATGGATCTGGAGGTGGCCTCACCGGCTACCGTTTCGCGTTGCGGCATGATCTACTTGGAGCCTAGCTCGCTAGGCTGGGAGCCGCTGGTGGCCTCCTGGAAGAATACTCTGCCCGTTGCTTTTCACAGCGTAAGCAAACAGCTAATCTCATCGATGATTTCACGTTTCTGCCCGCTGCTATTGCACGTGGTGCGAAAGGGTTTGCGCGAAATTGCCCCCACGTCGGACACCAATCTGATGGTTAGTCTGATGAATTTCTTTGAGTGCTTCATTGATGATTTCCGTGATGAGAAATATGTGGCAAACATATCTGATTTGGATTTTCGCGCACAAACCGAGGGCATCTTTCTATTCTCAACGATTTGGTCACTTGGCGGTTCACTGACCGCCGAGAGCCGGGAGAAATTCAATATAGTCTTTCGTGCGCTTATGGAGAAGACCTTTCCACAGAACCTATATGATGCCTATGGCGTTACAGAAGATTTATATGTGGAGCCGCTGTCCAAGCCTTTCATATTTCCCATACCCAAACAGGGTTCGGTCTTTGACTATCGCTTCATAAAGGAGGGCAAGGGCAAATGGAAGCCCTGGCAGGATGATGTCAATTCCGCACCACCGCTGCCACGCGACATACCAGTTAATCAGATTATCATACAGACGAATGAGAGCGTGCGCATTGCAGCCGTTCTGGATCTGTTGGTGCGACATGGCAAGCCGCTGATGCTGGTCGGACCGACGGGCACCGGCAAGAGTGTCTATGTGATAGATTTTATGCTAAAGAAAATGGATTTGAGTGTGTACAAGCCACTGTTGATCAGTTTCTCGGCACAAACATCGGCTAATCAAACGCAGGACATAATCATGTCCAAGCTGGACAAGCGGCGCAAGGGCGTCTTTGGGCCACCTCTAAATAGTCGCTTTGTCATCTTTGTAGATGATGTTTCCATGCCACTGAAGGAGAACTATGGCGCCCAGCCGCCCATTGAATTGCTGCGCATGATGCTGGATCATATGATGTGGTACGATCGCAAGAATATTGTGCCCATGAAATTGATTGATTTGCAAATGATTACCGCCATGGGTCCGCCTGCGACGGGCAATACGGTGACGCCACGTTTTCAGCGTTTCTTCAATGTGGTATCCATTGATGACTTTAATGATGCGATTATGACCACCATCTTTAGCAAAATTGTGCTCTGGCATTTGGATGCGCGGTAAGTTGGGTGTATTTAATTGACTATTGAACTTAATCCAACTTCTTTAAACTAATGACAGCGGCTTCTCGAAGGAGTTTGATCCTTGCATCGATGAGATTGTCAGTGCCACATTGTCCATTTACAATGATGCCAAGCTAAATCTATTGCCGACACCAGCTAAATCGCATTATTTGTTCAATTTGCGTGATTTTTCGCGTGTTATACAGGGTGTTCTGCTTTCGGTGCCGGAGGCCACGGAGGACATGAACTCGATGCGTAGGCTGTGGGTGCATGAGGTTTTGCGCGTCTACGGCGATCGTTTGGTTGAGGACGGTGATCGTACCTGGCTATTTGGGAAACTATGCAGCACTGTGCAGGAATGCTTTAATCTCGATGTGTCGCGTCTGTTTGCACGCTTTGTGCGTCAGGGCAAAAAACTGGAAGAGTCCGATTTCCGACAGTTGATCTACTGCGACTTTACCAATCCGAAAGCGGATACTAAGAATTACGTTGAGGTGCAGGATGTCGAGGAGTTGCGCATCGTTGTGGAGGCCTATCTAGTTGAATATAATAATATGTCCAAGAAGCCAATGAATCTGGTACTTTTCCGCTTTGCAATCGAACATTTATCGCGCATATGTCGCATCATAAAGCAGCCACGTAGTCATGCTCTGCTCATCGGTGTCGGCGGCTCCGGGCGTCAGAGCTTGACTCGTTTGGCTTCGCATATATGCGACTATGAGCTCTTTCAAGTGGAAATAACTCGATTGTATGGTCCGTATGAGTATCATGAGGATATCAAATCCATATTACGTAAAATTGGTGCCTCTGAAATGCACGGCGTTTTCCTCTTTACGGACGTTCAGGTGGGCGCTTTAGCTTTCATAGCTGGGTCGAATTAGACTGCACTTTTGGGGTTTTGCATTTTGCTAATGTCTTAAAGACTTTTAGATCAAAGACGAATCTTTTCTGGAGGATATCAACAATCTGTTAAACTCCGGCGAGGTGCCAAATCTGTTCTCAAACGAGGAGAAAATCGAGGTGGTCGAAAAGATGGCACAAATCGACAAACAGCGCGACAAGGCCGTACAAACCGATGGCAGTCCCGTTGCCCTATTTAACTTTTTCGTTACGGTGGGAGCTATAATTAAATACCATTTTAACTTAACATTCCACTTGTACTAATTACCCTTTGGTCTCTGCTCATTTTTCATACAGACATGCAAGGATCAACTGCATATTGTGCTGGCCATGTCGCCCATTGGCGATGCGCTGCGTAATCGTATACGAAAATTCCCCTCGATTGTCAATTGTTGTACGATTGATTGGTTCCAGCCCTGGCCGGAGGATGCTCTGCTCGCGGTATCCACACGTTTCCTGGCCGAAGAGGAGCTGACTGCTCTGGAGCGCAAAACAGCCATCGATATGTGCATGGAGTTCCATACATCAACCCAGGAGCTGTCGACCAAGTTCTTCCTACGACTGCATCGCTATAACTATGTGACGCCTACATCCTATCTGGAATTGATACAGACCTTCAAGGCATTGCTTAGCCAAAAGAGAAAGTGAGTCAAAAACTAGAGAGCCGACTCCGATAAAACTGTAAGTCTCATAATATCTAACCTTACAGCAATATAACCATGAATCGGAATCGTTATTTGACGGGCATCTCGCAGCTGGATATTGCCGCACAGCAGGTGGCCGTCATGCAGGAGCAGTTGCAGGCGCTGGAGCCAAAGCTGAAGGAGGCATCTGAGATTGTTGCCGAGCAGGTGGCCAAGGTGACGGCGGACAGTAAAATTGCCGCTGAGCAGCGTGAAATGGTCAAAGAGGATGAGCAGGCGGCCAAGGTGCAGGCAGCTGTGGCCCAAGAGATCAAAGATGAATGCGATGCCAAATTGGGTGAGGCGTTGCCCATTCTGGAGGCCGCCTTATCTGCCTTGAACACACTGACTACCGCTGATATTGCTGTGGTGAAGACCATGAAGAGTCCGCCAATTGGTGTGCGCATCGTTATGGAAGCTGTTTGCATTCTGAAGGACGTGAAACCCGAAAAGGTGCCAAATCCAAATGGTGTGGGCACTGTCGAGGATTACTGGGGTCCGTCAAAGCGTGTGCTTAGCGACATGAAGTTCCTGGACAGTTTGCTCAACTTTGACAAGGACAACATACCGCCAGAGGTCATGAAGAAATTGCAACAGCGCATTCTCACTAATGAGGCCTTCGATCCCGAAAAGATCAAGATGGCGTCCACGGCCTGTGAAGGTCTCTGCCGCTGGGTCATTGCTCTGTCCAAATACGATGTCGTTGCCAAGGTTGTGGCGCCCAAGAAAATTGCTTTGGCTGCAGCCGAGGCCGACTACAATGCGGCCATGAAACTGCTCAACGAGAAGTTGGCCCAACTGGCCCGCGTCGAAGCGAATCTGGCGGCCATTCAAAAGATTCTCGACGAACAGTTGCGGCAATATGGGTGAGTAGCAGCAAGTTCTTCGGTTCATGGGCGGAATACCAAATTTTGAATCTGAAATGGTATATAAAATTCAAAAAAATATTTTACGAACTAAGGCTTGAACCTATTATCCGACCCACTCACAACTCTTTTGGGTTTGCATCCATAACATATTCTGAACTGAACTGGTTCCAACCAGAAATTACATACTTGCATGATTATGAACTAAGAATCAAAACGTAAACCGGTTCAGCCGTAAAAAAGAGTGGAACCGAAATCAGAACAAAACCACATTTTGTTTGGTATTTAGTTTGACTTAACAGAATACTTAGTGCCAAAATAAAAATATTTTTGGCTCCAAATATTAAATATATATAATACCCCTTTTGGGATTGATTGAATTTAGCCCGCATCTAGTATATGAAAATATTTACGGCTTGAAATATTTTCAGTACAACGGGCATTTGTAAATTAAAACTAAATTTAAAAAATATACGACAAACCAAGCATTGAACCAGAAGCAATGTTCGAGAATATGGAAAGCCAGTTTCATGAGCTGGTTCGTGAACCGCGAACCGCACCTTTCTTTGCCGTAAATTAATATTAAAATTGTTTTTGTTTTATAGGATTCTTTTAGCGGAGCATGAAGCTTGTACAAAGAAGTTGCAGCGTGCCCAGGAGCTCATCTCTGGCTTGGGCGGCGAGCGGACGCGTTGGTCCGAAACGGCCAAAATGCTGCAGGGGAGCTTTAAGAGTGTAACGGGTGATGTGCTAATTTCGTCAGGTGTCGTTGCCTATTTGGGACCATTCACCATTGATTTTCGTGTTACGCAAATTCGTAAATGGGTTGCGAAGTGTCTGGATTATGGAGTTACCTGCTCGGCGGACTTTCAGCTGGCCATTGTTTTGGGCGAACCGGTGGAGATACGTTTCTGGAATATATGCGGATTGCCCACGGATGCATTTTCCGTTGAGAGCGCCATCATGATGAAGTGAGTGTTCTCTCTGTTTTCTATCCACTTAGAACTAAGCTTTGAAAGTTTAAATGAAGTTAACTGCGGTGTCAATATGGGTGGATTTGAGGTAAAATTAATTTATCTTTAAATTGAAACGGATGTGGGCATTAAAATGGAATAGAGAAAGTTTCTGTGAAAGGCAGCAACCTAAAACCAGGCGAATGCCGTCCCATTAAGTCATTAGCTGACAAATCGATGCAGAAAGCTTTATGCGAAGACTTTCATTAGTCTGCGCAGCAACAGCTGTGGCTCAGTCAGCCAATATACTTGTTCAATTAAACAACCTAATACGCTAATTAGAGCTGAACGCTTGTCAGACGCATATTTTTCCATTTTTAGTATGCCCTTATTGTGGATAATATTGCTTTTGTCACCAAGTATGTGACACCAAGACACCAAATATTAGTATTACTTAATCTTATAATTATTATTATTTGTAATTGTAATTAGTATTATTCTTAGCTTAATATCATAACAATATTATTATATTATTTATTTATCATTAAAATTATTATTTTTTATTTATTTTATTTATTGGTATTATTATAATTAGTAGTATTATTATTAGTATTATTATTATTTGTTATTATTATCATTATAATTAGCATTAGCATCATTATTATTATTATTTTTCTTAGTATTATAACTTATCATTTATCATTATCATTATAGTTAAAAAGTATAGGTATCCATTTAACTTTACTATTCATTACTCTAGTTAAGATAATGATTATTAAAGTAAAATTTTGAGATTTGTACCCGAAACTGTCTTATTAAAAAATTCTTATCAAAAATCAAAATTTTAATACCCTTCCAGCTGCCCACAGTCTTATGCAGCTCAGTTTAGATTATAATCCTATATTATATAGCTGGCACGAGCGTAATTTGATTAATGGTTTTCGCTAGGGTATTAAATTTCGGCATACCGTATTTAACTGTTCTTTCTTGTTTCTAATTACAAAACATAAAATGTTAGAATTCACGCATATTAAGAAAATTAAAGATATGCAGCTTAGCGTGGCGTGGCGAGTGTGAGAACATTACCGGATGCTGCAGGGTTGGGGTGTTGCGCGTGATTGTGTGTGTGCTTAGGTGTGTGTGTGTGCTTGTGTGTGTGTGTATATTTGTGTGTGTTTGTTTGAGGCGCCCGCATGTTGCCCGAGCACAGGAGCACCGCATTCGCTGGTGGTTGCTTTAGCTAAAGGTACAAAAACGTACCAAAACGTAAGGGCTGATAATTGGGGAGTGGGAGGCGGCAGGGCAAAGAATTTTCATGTTTGATGCGTGTGTTAGAGCATTACGCATCTGGTGAGTTTCCACCGAAAGGGCGATACGTCGCGATGCCACATGCCACATGCCACTCCATGTCGCATGTCGATTTAATAAAGGAAATTCCTGGCTGCTGCCTTGCCGAGTGTTCAAAGTAATTTGGAGCATGCCCAAAATACCTGAGGTGTGAGCCACAGTCACCGCGTTGCACAAAGGATAAGCAATTGATTAATGTGCGCTCCGGGCGCATTACGTTTAATTTTTACCCATGGACATGGCAAATGAATGATGTTGGGATTTGCTCAGACGCCACTATTTACTAGCTGCTGCTCCTGTAGCTGTTGGACACAAGACGAATGAATTTGTATTATTTTTTTTCGTTTTTGTTTTTTGTCTTTAAATACCCTTTATAGAATGAATAGAAATGGTATAATGAGGCTATGCCAAAATGTGTAACTGACAGAAGATAGTCTATATACTCTTTATCAGATGGATCCACAGAGTCAATCTGTATCTATGCATGACGATTATTATAAGTATTTTTCAATTTCAATTTTAAAAACTTTAAATGATCGATAATTATCGATACATATCGATTATAAGCTCCAAGTTTTAAATATACATACGTATCGATGGAGATATAAAGCTATTTTCTCTTGTAGTTTGTTGTTCAATGGAGAATATTTGACTGTTTTGATACCTTTCTTCTCTTACCATAAAGTTTATAAAATATTTTAAATTTAAAGCCTTATCGTTTGGTATATAACGTACTCTTTAAACATATTAAATAGTCTTTGTTTAGAGCCTAGAGACTTCACAGCAATCGATCAATGTATGCAGATATTAGGAATATTTCATTGTAGGCCTATATAGATTCTTAAAGTTTTGCACAGGGTATATCCCAGTGGAGCACTTTCATGCACCCCCAGTTTTTTCTCTAGCCCTTACTGTTTTATTGGGTCGACATGTCGCCCAGATGGTGCGTAGTCCGCTTCGCAAATTGCTAATGTGGGGTAGCAGGTGCGGAGTCGTTCATTGTGGGTCCGGTTCGGGTCATGTCTCTTTGCATAAATGTTTGATTAAATAATGTTAATTTGTATACAAGAGAGAATTGCCTTTTGCAGATTTGCATATTAAGCAGGCGGCAAGCACAACGGTTTGCCCAAAATATCTTAAAGTGTTTCGATTTGAGCTTTTGTAGCTTTAAGGCAAACATATTTTCATTTCAATTGAAAGGAACCAAGTGAAATCCCACTCGCAGCTGTGTAGAATTTTTGTGATTTACCAACAGATTCCTTTTGTTGTCAATTCTGTTTTTTTCTCCTTTTATTGCATTTGCATTGTTATAATAATTTTTTGCACATTTTTTTCGTATTGTTTTGCTTTTCTCTTTGGCGTTCTCAATGTTCTTCCTTGTGGTGTTTTTTGAACTCTGGTAACTTTTCACATTTTAACTGCCTACTGAGCTCGCTCCCACAAACTTTATAATACCCTGTAAATATATGGAACTGCAGAAAAGTGGTTAGTTTGCCTCTTGAATGTAAAAATCAGAGGTGGGCTGATTGCATGAAAAAATTCCATTCTTAAATGTAATTCCGGGCTCAAACTTGGACTTTTCAAGAGTTTTCCTTTGTTTTCGAACTGAATTTACTTAGCTTCATTTTAATTTACTTACCCTTTGATACTTTACAAATTTAATCACTCCGTTTAAAAAAAAAACGACTTGTGGAAAAGCTGAGAATCAATTTGAAGTTCTTTGTGCACTAACGAAGTAGGATATTTGTCAGTCGTTCAGTCGCGAGTTTGACACTCTTGCGTATTTATTTCTGCATTCTAGGATACATTGTGTTGGTCTGTGTCCAGCTCGAAACATATATATGTTCATGTATATATATATATACACACGTATAGTTGTTCGTCTGGCATGTTGTATGCGCATTTATTCGCTGACATTTTTCATGGACTCATACTCTCTGCGGGAGCGCTTGAAATTGGCTCTTTTGTTTTTGCATCAAATATTTTTCATTCATCAAGTTTTCAATTTACAAAAATGTTCATTCATTCGCATGAACAAATTTGTGTTCGGTGTGAATTTGTCATGTGCTGCAGCCAGCGCGTTGCCAGGAGCCCATTTCTCGTTGTTCTTCTTGTTGTTGTATTTGCCTATATAGGCATATAACATATAGATATTTACCTGTAGATTATATATTCGATATGTATTTAATGCCACTTTTCTGGCATTTTCACTATTTTATTTTTAATATAATATTTATATTTTCCGTAACATTATTTACGCCCATGAAATGTTGAAAGCTTATGCTATTTTGCGCACTCAAAATATAATTTAAAACTATTCCAATACTACAAAACAAAGTGAAAATGTAAGCTGCTTAAAAGTCAATTTTACGTTTTCAAATGCTGCTTCTATTTTTGCTTAATATTTAAATAATTTGATGAGAAATTTAATCGCAATGCTAGAGCAATATTTTTTCTCTTCTTGTTAAGCTCTCTGTTGTATATAATTTAATTTATTTCGTCTCCTTATAGAAATGCCCGCCGCTGGCCGCTGATGATTGATCCGCAGGGACAGGCCAATAAATGGATTAAGAACTATGAGAAGAACAACAAGCTGTGCGTTATACGTTTGAATCAGGCGGATTATACGCGGGTGCTGGAGAATGCCATACAATTTGGTTTGCCCGTGTTGCTGGAAAATATTGGCGAGGAATTGGATCCCATACTGGAGGCCATATTGCTGAAGCAACTGTTCAAACAGGGCGGCACCATGTGCATTAAGCTGGGCGATTCGGTTATTGAATATAATTACAGCTTCAGGTGATATAATTTTGAACATAACAAATCATATTATAAAATTGATTTCCTTATTTGCCGTAACAGGTTCTATATGACAACTAAACTAAGAAATCCCCACTATTTGCCCGAGGTGGCGGTCAAGGTGACCTTATTGAATTTCATGATCACCACGCAGGGCTTACAGGATCAATTGCTGGGCATAACCGTGGCGCGAGAACGACCTGATTTGGAGGCGGAAAAGAATAATCTCATTGTACAGGGCGCTGAGAACAAGCGTATGCTGAAAGAGACTGAAGATCAGATATTGGAGGTGCTCTCCTCGGCCGATAATATATTGGAGGATGAAACTGCGGTGCAAATATTGAGCTCAGCCAAAGCTCTGGCCAATGATATTAGCGAGAAGCAGATTATTACTGAGGCTACCGAAAAACAGATCGATTTGGCACGTCTCAGCTATGTGCCCATAGCGGAACACTCTACAATTCTGTTCTTTACCATAGGTAAACTAACTTTTAGTTAACGAAGTAAACACTCTCTAACCTTCTTTATTTTTACACAGTGGAACTGGCCAATATTGATCCCATGTATCAGTACAGTTTGGTTTGGTTTGTCAATCTGTATATGTCCTCCATCGATAATACCGAAAAGGTCGATGATATCGTGGCACGTCTAAAGGACTTGCGCAATCATTTCACCTATAGCCTGTACGTCAACATCTGCCGCAGTCTCTTCGAGCGTGTAAGTACTTCAGCTCCAATGCCAATTATCATCAAACGTTAGTTCAGCTGGGGTCACTGCCGGATCCATCAACTTTCCCCTTCCTATCCATCCTGTCTTGTTGTGGGCCTTGTGTGTGTCGTAATTGCAATATAATCCCATTGCGTTGTATTTGAAGCGTATTGCTGGGCGCGCTTGATTTTCTTTGTGGCTGCGTATCGTTGCGCTTCACTGCGTTATAATAATTCCTTAGCATCGGCTTTAAGGGCTTGTGCCTCGCCGCCACTTCCAATTGACGGCACGCAGTAAATGCTATGTGCCAGGTGCGTCTGTTTCGCACAGTGGTATTTTACGAGAATCTATTTTTACACACTACTTTTATTCGATAGGTCAACCTCATGTTCATGTCAAAGTTGACAATCGCTCTAACTGCTTGTCAAAATAGATTTTCTTACCTTAACTACTTCATGTTAAAGTTGTCAACTGCTTTTTTATGTTGAAACATTTAAGATCGTTTAAAAATACTTATTTATACCTACCAAAGTAGTCAACCTTTTGTTAAAGATTGTCTTCAGCCAGTTAAATATTTGACAAGCAGTACAATTTTGAGTTAAATTTTGATAGGCCAGTTCTGCCAAATGAAAAATGTTGGGCACAATAAGATAAAAACGAATCGTAACATGTTTTCCAAATCAGGGACTCACTTTCTGTCCACTGTGCCACTTTCACTGAGGGAATAATATTGTAACCTCATTGGAATCAAAGCGGGGGGAACGAAGAGCGAAAAATCAACCAGGTCCTTTTTGGCTTGATGATGTTTTCAGTCAATTATGCGATGTGCCCTTGCTGCATAAGCTCCCCTTTGATCCTTGGCTTTTAATTTTCTTGTGAAAAAAAAAGAAATGATGAAAAATGAAATTGTGAAACGGTATCTGTAGTCGTGTTGCCTTGATTGCTTATGTAACCCCATTTGAAACCCCATTTTAATGCGTCCGAAAATATGAAATATATAAAAAAAAAAACTAATAAAATGTCTGCTTCATGACAGGATAAGCTCTTGTTCTCCCTCATATTGAACGTCAATCTGATGAAGCATGAAAATTTGATTGACAATGGTGAATGGATGTTCCTGCTAACTGGCGGAATTGGCCTCGAGAATCCGTATAAAAATCCAACAGCCTGGCTGGGCGTACAAAATTGGGATGAATGCTGCCGTTTATCGAGCTTGTCAGCCTTTAAAGGACTACGCGAAGACGTCACTGACAATTCGGCCTCTTGGAAGGTGTTCTTTGACTCGAAAACACCGCAGGACAATAAGGCCATACCAAGTGCGTGGCTAAAGCGCTTAAGCGTATTCCAGCAATTGTTGCTGTTGCGCGTCTTTCGACCGGATAAACTGGTGCCAGCTGTCCTGAACTTTGTGGCCGGTGAGCTGGGTCAACGATTCGTGGATCCGCCGCAATTCGATTTGATGGCCTCATTTGGCGACTCCCACTGCTGTGTGCCCTTGATATTTATATTGACACCCGGCTCGGATCCGACGGCCACGCTGTTGAAATTTGCCGAGGATCAGGGATTCGGCACGAATCGCTTGTTCTCCTTGTCGCTGGGCCAGGGACAGGGTCCCATTGCCATTAAGATGATCGACGAGGGCGTCAAGCTGGGCAATTGGGTGGTCCTACAGAACTGTCATTTGGCTGCAAGTTTTATGCCATCCTTGGAGAAGGTCTGCGAGAATTTGCTGCCCGATTCAACGCATCCAGACTTTCGACTATGGCTCACCTCATATCCGGCTGAGCATTTCCCGGTTGTGGTGCTGCAGAATGGCATCAAAATGACCAATGAACCACCCAAGGGCTTGCGCTCCAATATAACGCGCTCCATGCTCAGCGATCCGATTAGCGACCTGGAGTGGTATGAGTCCTGCAAACAGCCGCGCATCTTCAAGCAGCTGATCTACTCGCTGTGCTTCTTTCATGCTGTCATTCAGGAGCGTCGCTACTTTGGACCAATTGGCTGGAATATACCCTACGAGTTCAACGAAACGGATCTGCGCATCTCGTTGATGCAGTTGCGCATGTTCCTCAACCAGTACGAGACTGTTAATTATGATGCCTTACGCTATCTGACTGGCGAGTGTAATTATGGTGGACGTGTCACCGACGACTGGGATCGTCGCACTTTGAAGACTATACTGGATCGCTTTTATTGTCCGGCTGTACTCGATTTGGAGAAACCCTACTATTTGGATGAGACGGGCTATTATTATGTGCCCGTGTTCAAGGATGTCGAATTGTATCTAACTTTTACGCGTGAACTGCCGCAAATATCGCCACCCTCCATCTTTGGCTTCCATGCGAATGCGGATATTATGAAGGATCAACAGGAAACGGACATGTTGCTCTCACACACACTATTGACACAGGTGAGTGCGGTGCCGTACTTTCGCTTGGGCTAACATCTATCACATCTGTGATTTATTACTAAAGTTTGTTACATGTAGATTAGTTAGTTAGTAATGTTGGGTGCGTACCGCGGGGTACAGTTGGAGATAACAAATTCTTAATATGGAATATAAGGAGTATTCCTCGTCTTCCATATGCATCCGCTCTACCTGAGTCGTTAAATCTCGTTGTTCAGCTCTCGTTAACTGGTCAGCTATTTAAACATCTAATTTGATGTCAGCTCTCGAAGAGGAACATTTTACTTCCTGAATATCTTCCTTAATTCCTATAACCTTACTTCCTTTAACATTAAATTGCAATCATTTGGCAAAAAAATTTGCTCAATCGGTCAACAGACCAGGCTACTTGACTGAAAGATTCTTGGTAGATTTTGAAAAGATCCCTTTGAAAAAAAAAACGCATCCAACTAGTTTGTCGTTAAACATTTTTGTGCTTAATATTTCGCTTAACTTTCGCTTGTTCGTATTTCTCACTGCCGCTTTGAAAGGAACGTTGGGTAAGTTTTTATCAAGAGGGTTTTACACTTTGCGATTTTTAATAACACATTATTTGCTCCATGCCTGCCTGTACAGGATCTCCAAGAGAAACGCGTAAGTTGTTTGCAGCTCAAGGATGTCTGGCATTTGCTTTTCTTGTTGACAGCTTTCTTTTGTAATTTTGTTAATACGCTTGCGCTTTAGCGACTGGAGAAAACCCAAAGAGTTTTTGTAGATGTGCTGTCGCAACGCTTTCCCGAAAACCTATCCCTACCCAATTATCCAACATGTCCACCCTACCTTGCACTCTACCAAATGCCATTGAAGGACACAAGCGGTTCCCAAGACGACAGCGGAGGCTCCAAGGCGCTGACGCCCGAGGAGGTGGTGACCAATGTGGCAACCGATATCTTGGATAAGCTGCCCAAACTGTTCGACCGGGAGGCTGCTCTTCTACGCTATCCGACCAAATATCATCAGAGCATGAATACGGTGCTGGTGCAGGAAATGGTGCGATTCAATGTCCTGCTAAATACAATACGCACCAGTTTGATAACGCTCAAAAAGGGTATCAAGGGTAAGTTTGTGTGTGCGTGTGCGTGTGCGTGTGCGTGTTGCACTTAACTAAATAACTTTTAATTTTCAATTGTGGTTAAAACAATAATTGGTCTACAACAATTAATCGCGATGTGATTGTGCAGATGGCGCTACCGACAGCTTTGCCTTTTGCTTTGGAGGGTGGTCTTCTAAGTTAGCTGTTTGCAATTCGTAATTGCTCAACGTTCCGCTCTTCATAACGGTACCGAGCTTGCCCTGGAAAAAGGTGTTCGATGTATGACTTCTAACAAATTGATCATTGACATCGGGCATTAGTAGCGAGATTTGTGATGTTTTTCTCGACATTGGTTTTACATCGTCCTCCCTCAAATTATTGTCTTTTGCCATCCCTGAGTGTTGGGCTTTAGCCGATTTCTGTTGGGCTTTATCTGATTTCTGTTGATCTTTATCCGATTTCTGTGGGGCTATATCCGATTTCTGTTGTAACACTGGTTTCTCTTTTAGTTCAGGTTCCTTTTGTAGCTCAGGTTCTTCAATTAGCTCTTGTTCCTCTTGTATCTCTTGTATCTCTTGTAGCTCTTGTTCCTCTTGTAACTCGTCTTCCTCTTCAAATTCCTCCGAGCCTTGGAGGTTTCCATCATAAATATTAAAATCATCCTCCTCATCCCCGTCCTCAACCTCGCCCTCGCCCGTGGTCAGATTCCACAAGCTACGCTCGTCATCCGCCTCATATTCGGTATTCTCCTCGACGGTATCCACTACTAAATCACCAGCAAAATCACCGACAAAATCTTGCAGTGCACCAATAATCTGATCCTCCTGCCGTGTCTGTGTGCCATCGGTGTCAAACTTAATGCCAATATTACTTAATGTGCTAGAGATCCGACGCGGTTCATGATTTGCTTTGCGTAGCAGTTTGAAGTCATCCTCCTTGCCAATGTCTAATGTGCTGATCACACTGAAAATATCTTCATCGCCTGTGTTTTCTTGATTTTTAGCATATTCGTAAATCTGCATCTTAAGCAATGTATCATGGGTGACATCCTTTACGTCATCGCCTGCATAAAGTTCATCGGTGACCAGATCTCTGGTCACAGTATCTGTCTTCATTTTCTTGAGGAGTGACAATACTTGGGTGCGTAAAAATGTCACTTGAGAGTCTGCTTCAATTGTGTCTTTGCGATCGTGTCTTTCCGATTGCATTTCCTCGGTAATGTGACGTATATCATCCATGGGCGTCATCGCTTGTCTTGAGAAGGCTAAATGCAGCTCTACTGGATCGATCGGCGGCGGGTCAGCGTCCATTTTCTCTATAATCCTGTTGAAAACATCATCCAACAGACTGATACAGTTCTCATGGGCAATGCGTTCCGTTTCCGTCTTCCAGCGCCGGCCGGGTACTGCCTGGCGTATAAGTTTCCGTATAATAGACTCGGCCTCACGCTCACAGTTGCGTTTCGGCTGCTCGCTTTCACTTTCCGTGGAAAAGAAATATAGATCATTATCGATCAGACGATCAATCAAATCGTTCGCAATTGTGCTCGCTATATCGTAGTTCTCCAGCTCGTCCCAGATGCGGGGAAAGAGCACATCTTCCACAATATATTTGGCTATCAGGGTTTTTTCATATTTTAGCAGCATGTCGCTCAGCTCCGGAAAGACCATGCTGCGCAGCATCTCACGCAGTGGCCCATAGGTCAGCGGTGTCTGGACGCACTTGAAGCTCTCCAACCAACGCTGAATATCCGCATCGATTTGCTTGGCCATAGACACAACGGTTTCGGCCGCATCGCGTTCGGCTATATGGGCCATGTCGGTGGTTAGAATCGTATTGATGTAGTCGTCGGTAATCTCATTGTGGACCACATTGCTCTGCTGGAACATGTCCTCGTAGAGCAAACGCATACTGTTCTCCTTCTGGCGTAGACCCGCCTCGGCCGCCTCTCGGCGCCAGCGCTCCTTTTGCGTGAGTATAGAGAAGAAGTGCAGCTTGCGCTGCTCCTTGAGCCGTTCCATTTCCTCGGAGAGGAATTGCATTACCCAGCCAATGGTGCTGCCCTCGTACATGTGCAGCAGATGCTCCAGATCCTCACTTCGCCGCTCGCGGAGCAGCTCTTTGGCCAATTCCGGTCGTTGATGACGCCGCTCCTCTTCCTCCATGTGCTGCTGTATGGCCAGCAGCTGTTCGGGCAGAAGCGTTCCCTTTGCTCGCCCATCATCCGTGCGTCGTCGATTGGCAAAGAAACCGCTGGCATCTATCTCATCGTAAGTGTACGTCAATCGCTCGACATCATCGGAAACGGGTTTCGGACGACGCTTCAGGCATTTGGGCGATGTCTTTACTTTGGTTGCTTGCGAGCGCAGACTCTTCAGCGATTCGTAGAGCTTCTGCAGATGCTTGTCGGAGCAGAAGTTCTGCTCATATTCCTTGACATATTCCTTAGGCTTGGACCATTCCTTGAGCTTGGTAAATGGACACTCCAGCTGTTCCATATTCACACGCTTCTCCAGATCATCGATGCGCATATCGAACGCCTTCCGGCCATCGCCCACGAAATTGCGACGCGACGGATCCACGCCGTGCCGTATGAGCGGGCCATAAAACTCGGAACAGGGCGAGCCCAGTGCATACATGGGACTCTGTTTGACCCAGCGTCTCGAGATGCCGGAGTTTTTAATCTGCAACCGTCGAATTGCCCGCTGATATTCAAGCTCGTTCTTGCGGAGACCACGCTGGCGTCGCAGCTCGATTGTCTCGCAGGCGGTCTCGATGCGCGACTTGGATGCGTTGTGCATCTGTTTCTCGCGCTTGTCAAACATGCGTATGACTATCTCCAGTCGCATCATCTGGCACTCTTGTATATACTCCTCGCGCTCCATCCAGTGCTCCCACTCGAACGCCTCCAGTATGGGTCGGTATTTGCTTTTGATGGCCCTTTCGCGTTCTTCTTGCAGCTGCTTCTGGAAGTTCGTCTTCAGAGCCTTATTGAAGGCCCAACGCTTGCGGGCGCGCTCCAAGACCTCAACCTCGTAGAGGCCAGGTGGCTTATCCCCAGCCAGCAGTGTGGACAAATTAAATATCTCTAAATGCTCATCCTGTTCTTTGTCCCTGATGTTCGGCAAATAGGCAACGGTCTGTGCCGAGGATTCCCTGAATTAAAAATGGGGGCTTCATTTAGTTTGGGTTAATTGCGAGCTGGTGTTTATTTAACTAGCTCTACCTGTAAAGTGTCTGTGTGGTCTGATCCTTAAAGCGACGTTTGTCCACATATGTGGGAAAGTAATCGCATTTGGTTGTATAATCCTGGACGCTCTGCACCGAATCCCGCATCTTGACCTCAAACGTGACCACATCGGTATCGCGTTCGGTGAGAAATTCAATTCCTGGTGCTTTGAACTGGCACTCGCTGTCCGTGCGCGCCAGCCAGCCGACATTGCGCTCCGCCGGATTGTTGGCGCCTGCAAGACATAATAAGGATATAGGATAAATGACTTAAAGTCAATTAAGATGTGCTTACCGCCAGTTATGCGTGGATCGAGCCCAGGATTTGTTATCAGACACGAAGTGAGACCCGTTTGCGACTCACTCTCTTTGACTGTCGTTTGCCGTGGTTTCATCACGAGACGCGGCTTGCTAAAGGTCACGCGCTTGGCATGCTTTGGTGGCTCCGACAGCAGCTGTTCCTTGGAACTAATCTTCTTGACCTGCTCAATCTTTTGCGAGTCGTGCACCGAGGTGGCGCTGCTGTGGCGCATGCGACGCGCCGCATACAGCACATTCATGATGTCCTGCTCCTGCGACTCCTGCCCTGGCATTTTGAGTTAACTTTTTTTCTTGCCAGCTAATTGGGGCTTTTTTACAGCACCAATAATTCGAAAATAATAAATAACTAGTTATAATCAATTAAGTGTTAAGCACGTCTGTTGGCCATTGACTAATTGAAGTTTTTGGTACTATGTAATTGGGCCCGTTCGTTGTCGAAACTTGACAAAGTTTTCTTTGCCTGCTCATTTTGAAATTCGTTGCTTTCTTTTACCAGGTCTGGTGGTCATGTCCGCTGCCGTCGAGGCGGTCTACAAGTCTGTGCTGATTGCCAAAATACCCGCCATGTGGGCCAGCAAGTCCTACCCCAGCCTAAAGCCACTTGGCAGCTATGTGACGGACTTTTTGCGACGGCTCGAATTCCTGCAGGTGAGTTTGCGTTCAACATCGAGCTAACAATTTGGCATGGCAACTACACAACTGTGTTGTCCTGGTAGCCCAACTGTTTACTAGGCCGCTTGCTCCAACTTCTGACCTCCTTAATATACCAAGCACGCATTGTAAACAGCTGTCAAATAGGGGGTATATTTAAGTTGTGCACACTTATGTAACAGGCAGAAAAAGGCATCTTCGACCAAGCCGCATTGCTTGAACGTTAAATGTTGTTATGCAGAGTCGCAGATTAAATCAGCTAAATATATTATTTAACTTATTTAATTCCTATTCCGATTCGTCTGAGCTGAGTACAGGGTAGCTTTTGGTCGGACTTCTTTATTTTCTACTCACGTATTCTCTTTGCAGCACTGGTACGACCATGGCGCACCTTCGACCTTCTGGCTGTCGGGTTTCTTTTTTACCCAGGCTTTCCTTACCGGCGCCCAGCAGAATTATGCGCGTAAATATGTCATTTCCATAGATCTGCTGGCCTTTGATTATGAGGTTCTGTCGATTGATGAGACACGAATCAAAGGTGTATCTGCGCCCGACGATGGTGTGTTTGTGTATGGCATCTTTCTGGAGGGCGCTTGCTGGGATCGCCAGAACAAATATCTCGCCGAATCGCGTCCACGCATGCTCTTCGACACGATGCCACTGATTTGGCTGAGGCCACTGAAGCGCTCCGATCTGCCCGAGCGGCACAATTATTTGTGTCCACTCTACAAGACGGCTGAGCGACGCGGCATTCTGTCCACCACCGGACACAGCACCAACTTTGTGGTGGCCATGCTGCTGAACTCTAATCCAAATACACCCATCGCCCATTGGATCATACGCGGCACGGCGCTTCTCTGCCAATTGAGCTTCTAAATTGCGCGGACTTTCAAGCAGGTTCGGTATATATGTACTCTATATATTTTCTGTATATCTAAGCTTGTGTTGTATGTAAAAGTAAATTGTCAGCAATGCTGCAGACGGTCAGAAATCTGCTCAGACGTGTATTAAAACTGTGAAAAGTTAAACCCATCTTTGTATTGAAGAGCATTTTGCAATTACATTACTTTGGCATTAGTAATTTGTAATTCGAAACTCTGATTAAAGGGTTAAATTTTTGCTTTAATTGTGGCTAAGCTCATCAATTTTCATTTGAAGCAGATAAGCAAAAAGCGTTGTACATGAAATGGCGAAGATGAAGATACCCTGGACGATATGTATATATTTTTAATTTACTATTAAATATTATTTACATACAATTATATTATCATTATTATTTATTATCATTACCATTTATTATTATTGTTATTATTATTATCATTATTATTTTTATTTTAAAATTTATGATTCTATTTATTTATTTCTGAAAGATTCGGAAAACCGAATGAGCTAATTTCCAAGGTATTATTATATTAAGGCTTCATAGATGTGTAATGAAATTTATTCATACCACACTTTATAGACGTACTTAAAATACTTACATACAATTGTATTTGTAATTGTATAAACTCCATAGTCAACTATGCCACCCTTGGCTGTAAAGAGTATAAAATAATGTCATATAAGTTTTTTATAGCCCAACAGGCAACTTTAGAGTGCATTCTGTTGTACCCTTGAAATGCGAGCCACAAATAAAAGACCTTAAAATCTGTCCCATGGCAACATTGAAGTCCGTCTGGCACGTTAATCATTTATTATCTGACATGACTGTGATTATTTAACTTTTAGCCAGGCTTGCCAGCCAGCTGCCATATATCATCCAAAGCTAGGGGGGGTTTTTTTCAATTTCAAATTGTTGCATTGCCTTTTTTGTGAGGGCTGTGCGACTAATTTCGCATAATAATTTATGGCCAAAGTTAGCATTGAGCCTGTTGGCATAAAAAGTGCTTAACAATTATGCACACTTCAAACGCTTAGGGCGATTGCATTCCTTCAATGTGGCCTCTTCAAAGTTTTGGTCGAAAGTAATACGAATTGAAATTGCTGCAATTATTGCCCCATGCAGCGTGTGCTTTTTACCTGGGCACCAACTTATTGGCCCGCACTCCCATTAATTATAACACGCTATCACTTGAAAATGGTTTCACTCGACTTGCCCATTAATTACCACCTTCCCAGCGAGCAGCCTATTTATCAGCAGCCTCCAAGCCTCGCTCCATTCCATAGATTATGCCCTGCTGTGCCTGCTCTTTGCCTGCTCAGTCGGCTGTGCGTGACCCCATCAAAGATAATGATGCTAATTAAGCGACAACATTTTCACAAAACTGTTTAAACCGATTAGATAATGCTCAAATCTGCTGATGCATGGCACAACCCCCGAAATCGCTGTTGTTTCTTTAATAGATAATATGCCGCTTTCGTCTGGATTCGTTATACCCTGTAATCCTGCAGCTACAGCTAAAACGGGCATTATTCAAGTTGATGTAATGCTTGCTTCTAGAAATTTATCTGGAATAGATCATTGCAGATCGAAAAAAGTTTATAATTTTTGGATAGACATATTTTGAAAAATTTGATTTTCATCTGGAGCTTTATAAAATTATGAGCTGAAAAAGTTTAAATAATGCTGAGATCAAATTAATTTTGTTTTTTTTCCCTTTTTTTGTACATTATATTCTTCAGTCCTTCGAAAATTCGTATAATTTAATTTTTTCGAACTTTTTTTTAGGCACTTATCGAAGATATTAAGGACTTGGCGCATGAAGATTGGTATGTACATTTTTCTATACCTAATTGTTATATATTCATACTATTATTTTTTATTTAATATTTTATTTTTATTTTTTTGTTTGGTCTCAAACATGGCATTAAACCATTCGCAGTTGTTAAGAGGCTCCAAATTTTTCATTATAAATTAGAAAATTGCTTAAAACTAGTTATAAACCTTTATTTTTTTAAGAATTCAATTTGTTATATTTAGCGCTGGAAATTCATGAAGCTATTCTCAAAGCTTTAAGTTTGTCTTTGTTCACTCATTGAGTTTTCTTCACCTGTTTAAAGGGTAGCTGCTAGTCAATCACATTTCCTTACCGCAGCCTGCACGTGTTTTTGCTTGTTTTTGTAGTGTTCTGTTCCTTTTTTGTTTTTCCTTTTTTGTTCGCTTTCATTTCCATTCTGCCAAATAATAATGCGTATTTATGAGCAAACAACGAAATTATATTTACTTGCCTCGCTCCGCCAATATTTGCATGCAATTAATTTTCCAGGCCCCAGCGACGAGCATCAGAGTAACAACAACCACAACAACAGCAGAGAATCAAACGAAGCGTAATGCCGCATCCGCTTCCCAAAAAGCATCTCAGCCAGCTTCAATTTGCGGCCCAACCCCAACCCAAAGTCGCCGTCTAAGGAGCGCCGCAATTTATTCTAAAAAGTATTCCTAACGAAAGAATCGAAGATAAATCGCTCTGTTGTTATTGTTGTTGTTGTTGTTGTTGTTGTTGTTCGGGTTGTTGTATCTGCTGATGCTGTTGATGGCGCTGATAACGATGCGCCAACTTTGCCAAAGTTGCCCGTCCACCCGCCACCCAACCATCCCCTGACAGAGGCCATGCTAATGCCAGGCAACATTTTCTTAAAAACTTTGCTTCAATGTTTTTGAGTTTTTTAATTAAATTTTCAAGCGTAAGACAAATAAATTGTGCAAAGTGCTGCATATATATATTGGGCAAAAATGTTTATATTGGCTAAATGTTTTTCAGCCCCCTCCGCCCACACTTTTCCGCGCCCTTCTAAATATAATGAAGCCATTTAACTAGTAATGCATGCAGCTCATTTTCTTTAATGGCCCTCCTTCTTTTTGGCATACTCATATTTTTGTCGGCCGGATCAGCCTATTTGATTTTGTATGTTATACAAAAAAATATTTTCGGGCACTTAAATTAATTTATCGCTGGGCAACATTGTACACGGACGTCTCGTAAAGCCCATATCAATGGCTGGGCTTTGCCCGAATAAATTAATGTTCTAAACACAACAAAAAATATTGTAAATCAATATTTGATATAGGGTATTTCGAGGGTATCCACTTGCTTTGCTTTGTTAGCTTGCAACACGTCTGTGAGCAGGAAAACTAATCAATATATTGTTTTTTTTTTTTTAATTTGCCTGAAATAATCAAATTATTAATTTTTTTACGGTTAGAATTACTTTTTTCTTAAATTGAATATGTTATTTATCCAATTAACCTTCCTTCTACTTAAGTATTAGCTACCATACTTTATGCTAATTATCTAGAGGTTCTATCAACTTATAATTATATTTTTACTAGCCGGGCAATCGTTTTAAATGAATAGTCATCGATTAATTGATTTTTGCAAACAATCGATTAATCGGTATTTTATGAAATATCCGCTGCTTTATGGATTAAAGATGAAATAGTAGAAGCTGCCATTTGATAAATATATCATCAACTACAATTCTTTATTAACATTATTCCTTGACTTAGTCAGAAAAGTATTATTTTCAATACAAAATATTGTTGTTTTATGCACGTAAGAGTATTAGGACTTCGGCATTTTGATTTTCCTTTGTTCCTTTACCTTTCTTTTGCTCTTTTTTGGGCTTTGGCTTTTGTGTAGCTTTTTTTTCGCGCTTATATCGTTAAATTTATGACACGAAATATTTGGGTATTACTTTTTTAGGGACGCTTTATCGGCTAGCAAGTTCCAAGCTAAAGGTGGGCGTTAGGCGTGGCATATTCGTGTTATATATATGTATGGTGGCACAATATGTTATGTATGACAATTTGTAGATTTATGCGCAGAAATTTGCATATTTTACATGCTGTTGTTGTTTAGACATAATAATAGTTGAGCCGGGCTCAGGGATTTGGCTTTGAGATTTGTGTTCGCATATTGAATGCATACTTCGGAGCGCCCACAGCCTGCCATTTATCAACTCTTGGGCAAACATAAAATTGCACTTATGCAGCAGAGCCGGAGCAACCAATCTCTGAGCCAACCAGCCAACCAACCGACCAAACAGCCATAACCAAAAAACACAGTCGGGTGCATGTGTTCTATACAAAAAGCATATTCACACACATAAGGATATGCGGGGCGCTCATCTTTGTGTGTGTGTGTGTGTGTGTGAGTCCTTTTCGGCATGCGCCTCTGCGCCAGATACAACCGCATAAATTGCTTTAGCACCAAAGGGATTTGTGTCAAAATCAGACAAAAAAAAAGAAGAAAAACGAAGGCAAAGAAAATGAAGCCAACTCAGAGACAAGACGCTTTCGGTCCAATAAGAAATATTGTCTGCCTTTTGCGTGATAATTTCAAGTTACTCTAGAAATTTAAGGATTTGACAGAATTCGCTACAAATATTTTCGAGCAGCCTTGCCTTTCTCGCGTCTTTGATCTAAATGTTAACTTGGTTTGCTCAGCAGAGCATATATTGTAGTTTCTTTTTTTTACTTATTCTATTATTAACTTTTATTATTCTAATACATTTGCTTTTTCATTTAGCTGAGTTTTTGTTCTTTACCTTGAAAGTCTCTTCTTTGATTTTTGTGATACCTTTACATGCTTTATATATAATACATTTCCTCTACCAAATATTTGATGACAGTAGCTGTTTTCATAGTTAAAGCTGGCTCTCCGACTTATTTAGTGTAAAGAGTTTGTTTCATTAACTTTTATTCCTTTAGAGGTCCTTATTAATAATCTAGTTTGTATTTTCAAAATTTCTTCGCAATCTGCAAGGTCCGCAGCACTTTTCTATAAACATTTCTGGATATCCAATCCTTTCGCTTTCTTGTTTCTCTATGTTCTTGCTGTGATCACAACTTTATGGTAACAAATTCTTGAGCTTCATCTCTGGCTATTTTATTTCTCCATTTTTGACTCTATTTTAATGTCCTCCAGGCAAAGTTCGACAATTCACATTTTCCAAATTTGAATTCCCTGTTTTTCTCCATGTTATTCTAGACTTATAAACAATCTTAGATACCAACAGCAGTAAAAATTGAACATACTCTCCACAACTCCTCATAAAGCTAGAGAAGACCGGCAAAAGTTTTGCCTTAATTTTGAGCATTTGCTTTTACAGTTACAGCCAAAAGTTTTTCTACTTCGGTAAGCTGACGGCAAAGCGAAGGCACACAAAACAACTCACGCACATAAAGTGCACATATGTTAGTGTATGTATGTGTGTGTGTGTGTGTGTGTGTGTGTGTGTGTGTGTGTGTGTGTGTGTGTGTGTGCGTGTTGGCCATATTACTCGTATGCTCTAGCAAATCAGCTTACAACTTAAATTGAGGCACTTTCGTTTAGCTTCACTTTGCATGTTCGTGCTTTCTGCGCACTTCCTTGAGAGCCTTGAGCGTCGGCAGGATACGAGTATCTAAACAATATCTATATGGAGAGGGCGGTGGGCCTGGGGCATGGTCTGGTTAGCAGTGCGGATAGCAAAGAAACCGCCGCTGGCACAATTTAGTTCCTGCGGGATATGTCGAATTTGTTGTTGCTCACTTGCTCTATTTACCATTCTATGCATTTGAGGGTGTGTCTGTGTTGTGTGTATGTGTGTGTGTGTGCAAGTGTGTGTGGTTGAGCATTAGAAATAAATCAAGGGATTTTTGGGATTTTGGGTTTTGCTTAGCTTCGCTTACTTTTTATATGTAATACCCATTAAAATACGTAAGCAAAGGGTAGCATAAAGTGCACAAACTGTTTTGGTAGGAAGGGCAGACCTGCGTATAGACATAAGCTAAAATATTAAATAAATTTTGAAGCTTAAAAAAAAAGATTACAATTGTATATTCAATCTCGAGTCTTTATCGCGCTTTTTTCGCCAACGTATCTTCCACTAGATATTTGTATAACACAGTCGAGCCAAGCAAGTTTCGTGCTACTAAAAGCACACAGAGCTAAAGGAATTCTATATATTGATTAAGTTTGTTCATATGTTTTGACTTGATATAGACTTCAAATTCGATACATGCTTCTAAAAAATGGGTTTGAGTCAGTTAAACCAAAGTTATTTAAAACTAATTGACTGCTTGACTGATCTTAATATAGGGTAACTTGTAGGCTAGTATACTCCACTAAAACATACGCATATATTTTTGTTAACTTTTTTTTTTTTTTGGGGTTCTTGGGGTTTCTTGTCCGCACATGTGCAGGTCTCGCTCCCTTGAATTTGGGGCGCATCAGTTTGGAAAATTGTTTAGTCCACCGCAGACCAAACCGAACAACAAGTTGTCGTTTTCAGGGTAAATCAAGCCAGAAACTCAAATAAAAATACAGAAACTTTTAGGGCATGCAATTATGAACATTCTTTGTGTGCGTGTGTGCGTGTGTGTGTGTGTGTTTATAGAGAAAGACTTTGGAGAAATTGAATCTTATTTGTATAGAAATTAAGCAATTTACTTTAATTGAATTTGTGTGCTGTTTGTTTGGGCTGCACTTGACACTAATTAAAGGCAAAATTCAGGAGCCAGAAGAGAGCCAATCAGGCGAATAGCCGAACCGCTGTGCATAATTGATAATATGGCAGGACCCAATGTCTGGTTAGGTCTAATTACGAATGTGGAAAGGGCCTGATGGTTGTGCTGCGAATGCTTTTGATGTCCTGCCGCAAGGAGCTTTGCAATGCGGTGCCATGTATTCTCCACGTGTGTGTGTCTGAATGCGTGCAATGTGAGGTACCTTGGTAAATGTGGTTAATTAAACGTAATGACATATTAGTACAATCATTTCAAACATTTGCGGCATTTACTGTGTGTCTGCGTGTAACTATGTGTGTGTGTGTGATTTATGCTTTAATTAAAACATCATTCGCTGCAATGGACGCCAAAAACGAACCATTCAATGCACTACATCAGCTGCAAATTAAGAAGAAAATTGCATTTGCATTCAATTTAAATCAAGAGTCACATTTAATATTTATAATATAAATAAAATTCAATACGCTTGCATCTTGTGCTTTGAAGCGTAAAGTGCACAAAAAGGGTATTAAAATATATATATATATATTTATAAATATGTTAACATCTATAAAATGACTCGCGACTTTTATGGACAGCTAATTATAATGCTTGATAATTTGGCATTGGAATGCTTCACATGTAAATTAAGCTGCTTTTAATTAAATGCACACATAAACTTGTCAAATATTTTACAAAAAAGGATCCGATTGAAGCCGCCTGAGCTACGCTGCGTATGCGCATTATGTCAAGTTGAATAAACACCAAAAATCAGCTATACACATCATTAAGTCTATATGGATGTGAGTTTGTCTAAGCGAAAGTATCTAATGAGTCAATAAATCCTCGCACTTAAAGCTTTCATATAAAACTCATTCCGGAACAATTTTCATACTCTTTAATTAACTTTCTTTCACACTCTCATAGGTGTTATGCCTATCTTGCTTTATAAACAAGGCAAAGCACATGAAAGCTTTAAATTTGTAGAACCAAATATCAAGTCCAACGTAATTAGCCGAACATTTATTATATCTAGTATATTCATATATTTTTTCAAGTCATTATGACCAATTTCTTTATTTAACATATTTTTAAACTCGTATGCACATGTATTAAAAGCTTGTTAAAGCTTAAAGTTAAGCACACTTTAAGCTGAAAGCTTTTGCATTAAGCTGCCAATTAAAATGCTCCACCTCTCACTACAATTTATTACGATTTTCATGTGCATAGTATTAATCAATTAGTTCTTAAAAGCTGAATGACTTTATTTTCGTGCAGTTCATTAAAGGAGTACAAACAAATTGCATGCATTTATTACGCATATTTATATATATACATATTTTTTTTTTTTTGTTTGATATAATTTCGCAACTTGAAAGCAAATTGCGCAATTGTTTGGCTGTCATTCATTTATCTCTGAAAATCAAATCAAATGCCCGTCGCATCAAACAACTGAACGCCAGAGTTTGACATTTAATTAAATAAGAGACCGACCCAGGGAAAAAAAGACGAAGGGGCCCAAACATGACCAATAACTTTCTACCTATGGTCGCAATATTGCTGTTGCTCTTCTGCTTGATTTTGTATTCACTATGCCCATACTTGCAGCGGGTGTGTTAGTTATGTGATTGAATATGTTACAATTGAAAGTCGTTTGATAGATTAGCGAACTCTAAACAACTTTAAATCCCTTTAAAAATATATTTCTACACACCGTCAATCGGCTTTGATGTATCCGTAGAACTATAGAACTATTTCCAAGCTTTGAAAATTTGATTAGTTTTGGACTAGATGAAAATGCGTGAGGCATTGTATCGTATACTATATTGAAATGTCTATCTGAAAAGTTAAGACTAGTCCAAAAATAAGTTGTTCCATTTTCTCTTCTTTTTCGTCAATCTCAATCAATAAGAGTTCAATAAAAGTTCCCAAGCATTTTGTTAATCAAATTGGAATATTATGTCATAGGAACTAATGCTTGATGATTGAGTTATTTTTAGAAATATTTACGCTGTCAATAAGGTGAGGAAAGACGAGGACTTGAACTATTTAAAAATGTTTTGCTAGAGCTTAAAAATATCATGAATATGCCTGTTAGTGTATTTGAAGTTCGGCCTGCCGTAGCTAAAATTCTTCTGCTTGATTTCGATGAACTTTTTTCATTTATTTGCGATGCTGGTCACAGCTGGCTGAACGCGCACTTCCTTTTACTTTTTTTTTTTTTTTTTTTTTTTTTTTTTTTTTTTTTTTTTTTTTTGTTTGCCATTTGCCTTCTCGCACTTTGCGACAGCTCATAAAATGTGAGCGACACGCATTAAAAGTGTGTGTGCGAGTGTTTTAGTGTGTGTGTGTGTGTGTGTGTGTGTGTGTGTGTGTGTGTGTGTGTGTGTGTGTGTGTGTGTGTATGTGTGTACGCTGGCTTTGACACTGAAGAATGGCCTGTGGGTGCTTCTGCTCCTGCTGCTGCTGCTGCTGCTGATCCTGCTGCCATTGCCGAGGGTGCGACGCAATATTATGATGAGCCCGGGCGCAGGCAATATGAAAATGAGGCAACTGAACGAAGACGCGCCGCCGCCGCCGCCAGGCAAAAATGTTGCTGTACACGCTGCAAATACAAAAGTGTATATATAATACGTATATATATATGTATTCATATATATCCTAATAAGCAGAAAGCACTCAGATGCCTAGAGGCTTAGTGGTGTGCCGCTAATAAAAGCGGATTGGCATTCACTAAATAGCCCTGGCATTTACTTAATTGACATCTGTGCGCGGCATCATTAAATATTTGCTTATTTATCAGTATTGCGTGCTCTACAAATTGCATGACAATTCAAAAATATGTCGACAGGTGGTAGCTGCACGAAAAACAATTCATATACTATGCAAATACTTTGACAAATCTGACGTGTGCGAAACTCAATTTGAATTTTCGATTTCAATGCGTTCGGGGGCTTATTCCGCCAAGGCTCACCTGTGATGAAAATGTTAAAGTAAATATATTCAAGGAGATTGCCCAGAAATTGAAGGGAAGGGACTTTGGGGAATAAGGCTTATCGGAATACTCGGGAAAATGAAAGCCATGTGGGATATTCTTGTATCTGTATCTGTATCTGTATCTGTATCTGTATCTGTATCTGTATCTGTATCTGTATCTGTATCTGTATCTGTATCTGTATCTGTATCTGTATCTGTATCTGTATCTGTATCTGTATCTGTATCTGTATCTGTATCTGTATCTGTATCTGTATCTGTATCTGTATCTGTATCTGTATCTGTATCTGTATCTGTATCTGTATCTGTATCTGCATCTATCTGTATCTGCACTATATCTGTATTTACACCTTTATATATATCTCTATACCTCTGTTTGATACCCATACCAAGCAATTGGTCCACAGTGTACAATTAAATGTGCGAATATTCGCAAATAAACAGAAATCTGGCAATTTCTATAAATTGAGCATATTTACTTTTGCGTCAGCCCCGACCGCTCTTTACTTTATTTTATATTAATTATGCTGCTATTTGAAAACAAGCTTTTGGCGGTTTTATTTTTAATTTGTTTCTTTAATTTTTGTTGTTTTTTGTTTGCTGGCTGCCATTTTGTGCGCAATTAAATTGCGTAAGCGTTTATTGCTCCCGGGCGTAAATAGTTTTGTGCGGGCGTGTGTGTATTATTATCATTTACATTTTTTTCTTTGGTTTGGTTGTATTCAGCATTTTTATATTTAATTGGTTTCACTTTTTCGGTATTGCTGCATAACGAGCCAGTTGCCAGTTGCCAGTTGCCAGGCAGCCATTAACGCAATGCGGTTGCATATTTTTTATATGCACTGTAATTTTGCGCCCAATTTTATTCGAATTTGTATTTGCTTAAAATGAAGTGTGGCTTCATTAAATATGAAAATTATTGCCATTCGCCTTAATTTAATATTCATGTGTAATATGCAATGGAAAATTTGTGCATTTTCCCTTAAAGTTAAATACGCTTTGATAAGCTGAAGAAAATGAAAACTATTTCAAGCTTGGTGAAAATATATAAAGACTACCAAGAAATTAATAAAAAGATTTCTCAATTGGGATTATATAGAAAACATTTAATGCTGTTAATGAAAATTCTGAAAAATCTGTTTGTTCTAGAAAATGTACAAATTCTAAGAAAATTCTATTCCAAAAAAGGTTTTTCTTAGATGTAATGAATTCTTTAGCCTAGCAAAAAATCAAAAACATAAAAAGTTGACACATTTTCAACCCAAATATTTGAATACCTAGCAAGAGTGCATGTTCCGGGTGTTTATCATGATAGTTACCCAACTTTAAGCTTTAGCACATTTTATAAATATGCAAATACCAGATATCTAAACTTATGTGAAAGCAACTTTGTGATGTAAATTTTTGGGAATATTCAAAAATGTTGTTCGGGGATTTGGCGCAGTGCGCCGTGAAGTGTTAATCAAATACAGCGTTGCCTCGATATGACAGATATATTGAGATGGAGAGCGATAGAGTGAGTGAGAGAGAGAGAGGTGGCCGTAAACATAAAAGGAATTGGCTTAAAGGCTTCGGGGCTGCCATTGGATGTGAAGCCATGTGAAGCCAATTTATTTGCATTCTGTTCCTGTAGCTACGGCAACATTTTTATGAAGCGCGAAGCATTAAAAATCATATAAAATTTCCCTTTGACAAAGCACAAAGGACAGCCCCAGCTCGAACCGGAGCCCGAAACCGAACCCGTAGTCCGCACTATTACGGCTCCGGGCTATGTGCGTCTGTCCGTTTCCCCCCCGTTTTCTGCATTCCCCCGCTGCCCGTGGCGCACAGCTGCCACTTGGTGCACTGACTGGCTGAGGCTGAGAGACCAGCCAAGCATCATCAAATGCAGCACACACAGCCGGCCAGGGCAGACAGCAGTCGAGTAGTCACCCTTTACACTGCACCCTTCATCAGACACCATGCCGCCAACCTTCTCAGGCCCGTTCGACCCGTTCGGCCCGTTCCACCCATCGTCAACCCTAATCGAGGGTGGGACGCGGCCAACCCCCGCGTTTTGCGCTGATTATAAAATGCAAAACTAGCTTCTCCCAAAACTTGCTTTTATGTTTACATTAAATTTATTTTTTGCTTGCTCTCTCTCTCTCTCTCTCTCTCTCTCTCTCTCTCTCTCTCTCTCTCTCTCTCTCTCTCTTTCTCTCTTTAAATTTCCCCCAGCGCTTTGAATATCTTCATGTATGGAGATAATAATACGAGTGGAGGGGATTTTTATTTTATCCTCATGGCCAGTCCTTATAGCCCTTAAAGCTGTTGTTGTTGTTGTTGTAGCTGGTAAAAATATTGTTGTTGTTGCTCTTGTTGTTGTAGCCATCGTAGCTGTATTTCATGTGTCCAAGTTGCTGTCGCTTGTGCTGCAAATAATATGCTGCTGCTATATAATTTGCCTTTTGCTGCACAGATTTGCTAGCCGCAGCGCACAGTGGGGCGAGAACTGATTTTTTGTAAATAATTCTTTAACATTTTTTTTGGATCTATGTATGTATAAGCAGTAAGCAGTCGTTCGACCATTTTATTATATAATGATCATGCAAAAAAATTGGAAAAAAATGATATATTTTTGATAAATAGCTCGAATTTATATAAATTATGGTTCAGGAATTGCATGAATTTAAAAATCATTATTTAATTTCTGTAAAATTATATTGCCCGATATTTAAATTTTCTTTTGATGTATAAACTAAACATTTTTACTTTTTCTACAATATTTTCATTTTATATTTTTTGAATTCATATAAATTATAGAATTCAGATAAATGATTCATAGAAACTTTTGTTATGGACGTGTTGGGCTTTAAGTCAAATTTTATCTGGAAATTTATTTCGTCACAATCTTTGAGGCATTACTCTCTAGAAAGCTCCTTCAATTTTTTCTTATAACGTTATTTTGTACATTAAATACAAATACTCGTTGCACTGTAATATTGTAATTTAGAGCGCAAAGCTAATTAAATTCAGTTCATAGTTGGATATGCTTCGCTTGGAATTTCGAATTTCTTCTGGTTATGCCATTCAATATGTAATTATGGTTAGTTGATATTGCTGGGCGCTGTTCGTGCAAGTTTCATCTGCAGCTGCACATATCCGGTATTTCTTTCACCCACCCAAAAAACACCACCCAGATTACCGCCCAGCCAGGCAGCCAGCGATCCGCAGCGCAGCGCAGCGAGCGGCTCTATAAAGTGGCCGAACTAACTGCCGCTATGTCATGGGTCTCGAAAAAAGGTCGTTCGTATGAAAGCCAACTCACACACACACACACACACATATATATATATACAGAGAGATAGATGTATGCTTGAGGTCGTGGCCCTGGACCGAGGTGCTTACCACACCGCCCGTCACCCCTGTCGTAATCAGGTTGCTGCACGACGTCGACGTTTACTTTTTGACTGCCAGAGGCAATTGCTTTATTAAGAGTTTCTGCTCTACTTGATACGAGAGTTCCCTTCCGACTCTGCCCTGCCCACACACAAACACGTTTGCACCCTGCAAATGGCCATATGTGTGTGTGTGTGTGAGTGCAATGCTAAAGCTTAATCTTACTTAGTTAACTTTAAATTAAATCTTGATATTCACATATCGTTGACTCAGCCCCTGCTGTTGACCTCGCCTCCCCCTCTCATCCTCCCGCTGCTGCTGTCTCGCCTCGCTGGAAATTGGGCGTGGCAGCTGGGTCTGGGCGCCAGAACATGGCGTTGTTTTAATGTGCAGGCGTACTGTTTTACTGTGTATCTCTGTCTGTGTGTGTGTGTGTGTGTGTGTGATGCCAATTTTCATGCGGTCTCGGTATACCCTTTACCCACACGAACACACACACTAACGCACACACTCTCCCAAATGGGAAGGCAGCTCATGTTATTGCCATCAGGCAGACGGTTTCACATTTTTATTTTCATTTCTCACAATACATGTGGGCATTATTAGTGAATGTGTGTGCGTGTGTGTGTGTCTGTGTTACCATAGAAATTTTATTTTAATATTTTTTTAATGAGCATGCTAAAAATTTAATACATTTTCGTAATATGCGGCTGCCTTTTTTCGGGTTTTTTTTATTTTTGTTGCTGTTGCAATTCCTGTTGCTGCCACACTAGCATTCGCCCCTGTTCTTTTATTTTAATTTTTGTTTATATATTTTTTTTATGGTATTTAATTTTTATTTCGTACTGTTTTATTACATGCTCACTCAGTGCATGCCTTTCACTCGACGCTTACGTGTGCGGCTGCAGTCGGGGTTTTTCTGCGAGCCTTCAGTTAATGTAAAGTTTACCCAGCAATTTGCACATTGGCATCTCAGCTATTTAGTATTTCACATATTGTGTTGAATTTGTATTTGTTAAAAATATATACATATATTTAATTTAATTTTACAGTTTCCATGAAATGGGTGGGTTAGATGGATGAGTTGTGAAATAAAAGCAAAAGTTGGTAATTTCATATTGAAAATACGTGAACTTTTTTTGTGAAAATAGGTGTGGAAGCAGGATTCAACATTTAACAAAGTTGTTATAATATTTGAGATTCCAGGAATGATACTGCTGATAAAACCTAATTAAAGAAAACTATTTGATAGTTTAGCCCTTTTTCTGAAAAGAAAGTAAAATATCCTTTGTCTACATTTGGTGAAAGACCACATTATTACATTCATATAGATACATACATACAAATATATACATACATACATACATTCATACATTTCTAACAGGACTTCTGAGCGGGTTTTAAAAACTACAATATAAATATGTAACCTAATTTGACAAAAATGGCTAGGAATTACATTAAGAAATACCAAAATGTTTACCAAAAATTGGTTTGATTCTAAACAAACAACTTTTAGAAGATTTCTTGGAATATCGCGGCCAAATAATGCCATATTTTGGTATGTCATATCTCTTACGACTCACAGGGATGCGGACTTTTGTAATTTAATATTCTAAAATTTGAACAATATTGATGAATAAGGCAAAAACTTAATCGGTTCTTATCATGATCGAATAGATTCTATAAGCCTTCCTGGACTCCATTTTCCCGAAATATATACTCTTAAAGTTTTTCAGTTTTGTACACTATTCCACGCATCTTCCTCAAATAGGAAGTTTAAGTCTTATGGTTCGACTCTGAGCTTAAATTCGATCTGAAATGCCTCCAATTCCTTAATCTAAGAATGGTCATTTAATGTTTAATATCTGTGTGTCTTACTTATTTTTTTCTAATACATTTTTATCTTTTCAGATTGAAGAAACCATTTCAATAGATTCTATTGCTATTCGTGAGTCTATATGTTATATTCAGCAACGCACTGCAACTATCCGGGATAAAGTTTATTAAGTAAATTAATAAAAGGACCTCAATAAAATAAAATTAGCAATAATTATAAGTTCTACCTTTATCAGTATAATTTGTAGACTAAAAAATAATGTTAGATAAATGCGTTTACATTATTACTTATATAGAACATTTAATCAAGTTGCAGTTTTTCTGGCCATTCAAAGTTTTCCGAAAATTTTCAAACTGAAATATCTCGGGTAAATACAGTCCGATTTCGGAGTGATATACCTCTTTCTACTCGTACGGATCCCGACTATCGATTGCCATCCAAAAATCCACATTCTAAGAGATGACCCAAAATGACCAAAAATGCAGTGGTTACATCACGTTTTTTGCTAAAAATGACATTTTTTGAAATTCGGAAAACTTTTATGCCGTTCTATTCTATGGCCGTCCGCGACTTAACCCTCCCAATCTGGCCAAGATTGGGCTTTATTTGGCCGAGATATGGCCGTTCAAAGATTTTCGAATTGAAATATCTCGGGTAATACAGTCCGATTTCGGAGTGATGCGCCTCTTTCTACTCGTACGGATCCCAAATATATGAGATATGACGTTCCAAAACGACATAGCTTCGCGCGGAGATATGACGTTCCAAAACGACATAACTCCAATTTCGAAGTGATGCATCATTCCGAAATTGGAGTTATGTCGTTTTGAAACGACATAACTCCAATTTTGGAGTGATGCACCTCTTTCTACTCGTACGGACTCCGACTATCGATAGCCATCCAAAAATCCACATTTTAACTCCCAATCTGGCCAAGATTGGGCTTTATTTGGCCGAGATATGGCCGTTCAAAGATTTTCGAATTGAAATATCTCGGGTAATACAGTCCGATTTCGGAGTGATGCACCTCTTTCTGCTCGTACGGACCCCGACTATCGATTGCCATCCAAAAATCCATACTCTAAGAGATGTCCCAAAATGACCAAAAATGCAGTGGTTACATCACGTTTTTTGCTAAAAATGACATTTTTCGAAATTCGGAAAACTTTGATGCCGTTCTATTCTATGGCCGTCCGCGACTTAACCCTCCCAATCTGGCCAAGATTGGGCTATATTTGGCCGAGATATGGCCATTCAAAGTTTTCCGAAAATTTTCAAACTGAAATATCTCGGGTAAATACAGTCCGATTTCGGAGTGATATACCTCTTTCTACTCGTACGGATCCCGACTATCGATTGCCATCCAAAAAACCACATTCTAAGAGATGACCCAAAATGACCAAAAATGCAGTGGTTACATCACGTTTTTTGCTAAAAATGACATTTTTTGAAATTCGGAAAACTTTGATGCCGTTCTATTCTATGACCGTCCGCGACTTAACCCTCCCAATCTGGCCAAGATTGGGCTTTATTTGGCCGAGATATGGCCATTCAAAGTTTTCTGAAAATTTTCAAACTGAAATATCTCGGGTAATACAGTCCGATTTCGGAGTGATGCACCTCTTTCTGCTCGTACGGACCCCGACTATCGATTGCCATCCAAAAATCCATACTCTAAGAGATGTCCCAAAATGACCAAAAATGCAGTGGTTACATCACGTTTTTTGCTAAAAATGACATTTTTCGAAATTCGGAAAACTTTGATGCCGTTCTATTCTATGGCCGTCCGCGACTTAACCCTCCCAATCTGGCCAAGATTGGGCTTTATTTGGCCGAGATATGGCCGTTCAAAGATTTTCGAATTGAAATATCTCGGGTAATACAGTCCGATTTCGGAGTGATGCGCCTCTTTCTACTCGTACGGATCCCAAATATATGAGATATGACGTTCCAAAACGACATAGCTTCGCGCGGAGATATGACGTTCCAAAACGACATAACTCCAATTTCGAAGTGATGCATCATTCCGAAATTGGAGTTATGTCGTTTTGAAACGACATAACTCCAATTTTGGAGTGATGCACCTCTTTCTACTCGTACGGACTCCGACTATCGATAGCCATCCAAAAATCCACATTTTAACTCCCAATCTGGCCAAGATTGGGCTTTATTTGGCCGAGATATGGCCGTTCAAAGATTTTCGAATTGAAATATCTCGGGTAATACAGTCCGATTTCGGAGTGATGCACCTCTTTCTGCTCGTACGGACCCCGACTATCGATTGCCATCCAAAAATCCATACTCTAAGAGATGTCCCAAAATGACCAAAAATGCAGTGGTTACATCACGTTTTTTGCTAAAAATGACATTTTTCGAAATTCGGAAAACTTTGATGCCGTTCTATTCTATGGCCGTCCGCGACTTAACCCTCCCAATCTGGCCAAGATTGGGCTATATTTGGCCGAGATATGGCCATTCAAAGTTTTCCGAAAATTTTCAAACTGAAATATCTCGGGTAAATACAGTCCGATTTCGGAGTGATATACCTCTTTCTACTCGTACGGATCCCGACTATCGATTGCCATCCAAAAAACCACATTCTAAGAGATGACCCAAAATGACCAAAAATGCAGTGGTTACATCACGTTTTTTGCTAAAAATGACATTTTTTGAAATTCGGAAAACTTTGATGCCGTTCTATTCTATGACCGTCCGCGACTTAACCCTCCCAATCTGGCCAAGATTGGGCTTTATTTGGCCGAGATATGGCCATTCAAAGTTTTCTGAAAATTTTCAAACTGAAATATCTCGGGTAATACAGTCCGATTTCGGAGTGATGCACCTCTTTCTGCTCGTACGGACCCCGACTATCGATTGCCATCCAAAAATCCATACTCTAAGAGATGTCCCAAAATGACCAAAAATGCAGTGGTTACATCACGTTTTTTGCTAAAAATGACATTTTTCGAAATTCGGAAAACTTTGATGCCGTTCTATTCTATGGCCGTCCGCGACTTAACCCTCCCAATCTGGCCAAGATTGGGCTTTATTTGGCCGAGATATGGCCGTTCAAAGATTTTCGAATTGAAATATCTCGGGTAATACAGTCCGATTTCGGAGTGATGCGCCTCTTTCTACTCGTACGGATCCCAAATATATGAGATATGACGTTCCAAAACGACATAGCTTCGCGCGGAGATATGACGTTCCAAAACGACATAACTCCAATTTCGAAGTGATGCATCATTCCGAAATTGGAGTTATGTCGTTTTGAAACGACATAACTCCAATTTTGGAGTGATGCACCTCTTTCTACTCGTACGGACTCCGACTATCGATAGCCATCCAAAAATCCACATTTTAACTCCCAATCTGGCCAAGATTGGGCTTTATTTGGCCGAGATATGGCCGTTCAAAGATTTTCGAATTGAAATATCTCGGGTAATACAGTCCGATTTCGGAGTGATGCACCTCTTTCTGCTCGTACGGACCCCGACTATCGATTGCCATCCAAAAATCCACATTCTAAGAGATGACCCAAAATGACCAAAAATGCAGTGGTTACATCACGTTTTTTGCTAAAAATGACATTTTTTGAAATTCGGAAAACTTTTATGCCGTTCTATTCTATGGCCGTCCGCGACTTAACCCTCCCAATCTGGCCAAGATTGGGCTTTATTTGGCCGAGATATGGCCATTCAAAGTTTTCCGAAAATTTTCAAACTGAAATATCTCGGGTAATACAGTCCGATTTCGGAGTGATGCACCTCTTTCTGCTCGTACGGACCCCGACTATCGATTGCCATCCAAAAAACCACATTCTAAGAGATGACCCAAAATGACCAAAAATGCAGTGGTTACATCACGTTTTTTGCTAAAAATGACATTTTTCGAAATTCGGAAAACTTTGATGCCGTTCTATTCTATGGCCGTCCGCGACTTAACCCTCCCAATCTGGCCAAGATTGGGCTTTATTTGGCCGAGATATGGCCGTTCAAGGAATTTCGAATTGAAATATCTCGGGTAAATACAGTCCGATTTCGGAGTGATGCACCTCTTTCTGCTCGTACGGACCCCGACTATCGATTGCCATCCAAAAATCCACACTCTAAGAGATGTCCCAAAATGACCAAAAATGCAGTGGTTACATCACGTTTTTTGCTAAAAATGACATTTTTCGAAATTCGGAAAACTTTGATGCAGTTCTATTCTATGGCCGTCCGCGACTTAACCCTCCCAATCTGGCCAAGATTGGGCTTTATTTGGCCGAGATATGGCCGTTCAAGGAATTTCGAATTGAAATATCTCGGGTAAATACAGTCCGATTTCGGAGTGATGCACCTCTTTCTGCTCGTACGGACCCCGACTATCGATTGCCATCCAAAAATCCACATTCTAAGAGATGTCCCAAAATGACCAAAAATGCAGTGGTTACATCACGTTTTTTGCTAAAAATGACATTTTTCGAAATTCGGAAAACTTTGATGCCGTTCTATTCTATGGCCGTCCGCGACTTAACCCTCCCAATCTGGCCAAGATTGGGCTTTATTTGGCCGAGATATGGCCATTCAAAGTTTTCTGAAAATTTTCAAACTGAAATATCTCGGGTAATACAGTCCGATTTCGGAGTGATGCACCTCTTTCTGCTCGTACGGACCCCGACTATCGATTGCCATCCAAAAATCCACATTCTAAGAGATGACCCAAAATGACCAAAAATGCAGTGGTTACATCACGTTTTTTGCTAAAAATGACATTTTTTGAAATTCGGAAAACTTTTATGCCGTTCTATTCTATGGCCGTCCGCGACTTAACCCTCCCAATCTGGCCAAGATTGGGCTTTATTTGGCCGAGATATGGCCATTCAAAGTTTTCCGAAAATTTTCAAACTGAAATATCTCGGGTAATACAGTCCGATTTCGGAGTGATGCACCTCTTTCTGCTCGTACGGACCCCGACTATCGATTGCCATCCAAAAAACCACATTCTAAGAGATGACCCAAAATGACCAAAAATGCAGTGGTTACATCACGTTTTTTGCTAAAAATGACATTTTTCGAAATTCGGAAAACTTTGATGCCGTTCTATTCTATGGCCGTCCGCGACTTAACCCTCCCAATCTGGCCAAGATTGGGCTTTATTTGGCCGAGATATGGCCGTTCAAGGAATTTCGAATTGAAATATCTCGGGTAAATACAGTCCGATTTCGGAGTGATGCACCTCTTTCTGCTCGTACGGACCCCGACTATCGATTGCCATCCAAAAATCCACACTCTAAGAGATGTCCCAAAATGACCAAAAATGCAGTGGTTACATCACGTTTTTTGCTAAAAATGACATTTTTCGAAATTCGGAAAACTTTGATGCAGTTCTATTCTATGGCCGTCCGCGACTTAACCCTCCCAATCTGGCCAAGATTGGGCTTTATTTGGCCGAGATATGGCCGTTCAAGGAATTTCGAATTGAAATATCTCGGGTAAATACAGTCCGATTTCGGAGTGATGCACCTCTTTCTGCTCGTACGGACCCCGACTATCGATTGCCATCCAAAAATCCACATTCTAAGAGATGACCCAAAATGACCAAAAATGCAGTGGTTACATCACGTTTTTTGCTAAAAATGACATTTTTCGAAATTCGGAAAGCTTTGATGCCGTTCTATTCTATGGCCGTCCGCGACTTAACCCTCCCAATCTGGCCAAGATTGGGCTTTATTTGGCCGAGATATGGCCATTCAAAGTTTTCCGAAAATTTTAAAACGGAAATATCTCGGGTAAATACAGTCCAATTTCGGAGTGATATACCTCTTTCTACTCGTACGGCTCGATTACCATCTAAAACGTCTTAAATACGAAAATTATATATATATTAGTTCTACTTGTATTTTAATAATAATATTAGAAAGATATTTGATAAAGTACATGAAATAAATAACAATTATGCAAGTATTATGAGAAATAAACATATTATATAATAAAAAAAAAGATTTTTTTTGGTTTTGTGGTATTTGGAAAACAATATTTCAAATATTAATGGCTGTTGCTGGTCTCGCCGCTAGCTGGTTCAGATTTGAATAAGAATTGCAGCTGAAATAACAGGCGAACAGAAATGTCCAGAAGGCTGACAAAAATATTGTAAATTCAAATTTTTTTGCATACGTGCATGGGGCGACAATTGAGCGCCCGTTGAAGCTTGAGATGTGAACTAAAATTTAGCTGAAATACCAGGCGAACAGGAATACTTAGCAGGTGACATAAAATGAAAATTTTCATTGCATACCCTTAAGGGGCAAATATATTAGTTGACTGTTAAGTTAACGATCGCAAATTTCTTTTGCATACTTTCGTTGTCGCTGTTAATCAGCAGCTTAGGCTAATGTTTAGTCCTTAACTTATTTCGTTATGTTGAATTTAAATTAGAGAATCCTGGTGGGTAGATCCTGCTGATGGTATCGTCACAGTTTTATGTGAAACATAAAATATCCTACTCCGAGACGTGTCAGATGTGCCTTAAATATTAAAGATTCCGAATTAATAATTTATTTAAATTATTTATTAAATATTAAATAAATAATATTAAATTAAGGAGTCATAAATTTAAGGAGTCATATATCGGACAACTGAAGTTCGATTATACATTCTCATAGCTGTATAGATTTCACGTATTTCTAGTTAAATTAAGTAAATTAACTATATTTATTATTTAAAAATTTAATCAGAGCTTCACTTTATACTACCAAAACTTTCATTAGTTGCTACAAAACTAATTTCCTCTGGCGAATATGTTTTTAAATAATTTGTTCCAGTAAAAAAAAATAGGTTTTGCGGTTTTTGTGACATATTTTTGTTTTAGTTGACACAAAATAACAAATGATATGCAAATAAAAGTATATAGGTGTTTTTTTTAAAAGTTAAGCTTTAACTTTTGGCAAATGTTTATATTTGCTTGTAAATTAAAAATATTCAAACCTTTTTGATGCTAGAAAATGCTACATGAGTTGTCCGTTAAGGAAAATACGTATGTGAAAACTGTTGCTGAGTTACGGAAACTTTTCAATTAGTTTTTGTTGTTGTTTGAGCACTTCAAAAACTCGCTCTTAAAATGATTGCCACACGCGCACATCAGGTTATGTATAGTTAGCTACAAATTTTGTATACCCTGTGTGTACAAGGAAAATGGTCTGAAAGGGTATGTATGTTTGAGTAAATATGTATGGTAAGTTAAAAGATACCTTCTTGTTGAAATTGAATACATATGTTTGTATGTATGCCTGTCTGCCTGACACATTATATACGTTGTATCATATTTCTCGATATCGACATCTATTTATATAGATTTTAAGCTGGGTTTTGCATTTACATCAAGTTTGGCCATATTAAAAAGAAAAATTAGAACAAATTTCTGTTAAATGATGTTTTGATTCTGATATTCGCTCAATCGGGACTTAGTTACAGGGTATCTCCGAGTCAATGCCGCACAGCTAGAGCATTCTACTTATTCAGCTCCGACGCAATTAGTTGGTGACCATGGAGAAAAGTAATAAATGATAAATAGAATTGTTTTAAATTGATATGAAGCACATTTATAGAGTATCCATAAGTATTATAAATTAATTGAATAGCTTGTTCAATGTGGAAGCCCGCTTGTCTGCTTGCAGAAAGTTGGTGACATAAACTAGGGAATACATGGGATATTTTAAGCTATTCCAAGTCTTTCGATATGTACTTTTACTCAATGCTAACATCCAGCACATGGATTACAGTAAGACCATCTAATTGACACATCGATAAGAGGGGAAAGTAACGAAGCGCAAATGATACAATGGCACACACACACACATCTGGTAGATAGTGTTGTATACACTGACTGCTAAAAGTTGTTGCACGAGCATTTGTATGCCAGCTATTTTGGTATTAGTGCCCCTTTGTTGGAGCCATCCAACTGTCTCGCTCTGTCGCACTTGCCATTTCCTCAATGGCAGCAAATTTGTTGGCAACAATTTGAAACGTTCATTTGTTGGGGGGGCATTCAGTTAGAGAGCCTTTGATGCTGACTGGAAGTGAAAGCGACGAGAAGAAAATAAAAAATGACAAAAAAAGGAAAAAGTTGAAGAAAATAAACTTTCCAACTAATAGTATAAAACGTAATGGGAATCGGAATCGGATTCGGCTTGGCATTGGGGCAGGGGCCACTAGAAATGGGAATAGAAATGACAAGAAAAATACACTTAGCAGGTTGGGTGTCGAGTGGGTGTGTAATTTCTTGTAAAGTGCTCAATGAATCGAAATTAATTAGTAAGGGAAGCGAAAGCAAAGCCCGAGAAAGAAACCAGCTAAGCAAAGCAAAAGCAGCTGCCAACAATTTGCAACCTGATGGCAACAAAGTTGAAGAAAATAACGAAGCCAACAGAGAAATGAAAAAAAAGAAAATGTGTATAAAAAAGAGAAAGCAAAATAAAATTAAGATTTCCTTTTGCCCTTATAAACATTTTGATGTTTTTTTTTTTTTTGTTTTTTGTTTTTGCTTGGTCGTTCTTTTGACTTCATTCGTTTTGACTGGGGTTTGCACATTGCACGCTTTGAAGTGTGGAAATTTAATTAAATTCAGCTGGCGCAGTAGAGGCAAAAAAAAAAGAAGAAGAAATCCAGATGAAATAAACTAGGCGACAACACACAATTTTGCGGAGCGGGCACCCAGTTTACAGCCGGGTCTCGTCCTGGAAATTTGCACTTAATTAGAATTGCGATTACGGGATCTTAGTCTGAGCGGGTTTGTGCGCACCACTTCTTTAAGTAGTTGGCACATTTTTGCGTAGCTTAATTAAATTGCTGGGTCACAACAATTTTTGAGTTAACCCAGCGCCCCTTCCCACCTCTATCTCGCTTTATTCCATTTAATTTCGTACATGTCCTGCCCTCATAAATTGTCCGTTTAATGTTGCCTGAGCAGGCGCAAGTGCAATTCCAGAGAAATTTAACTCTTGCCGGCAGAAATATTTTCCTAGAACAGCTTTGTGAAAATCATTTGGCTGTCTAATTGACAAACGTATTCTATTTGCTTCCAATGAAACTTGAAAATTGTGTGCAGCAGTGGCAACGCCATGCTGATAAGTCGGCAAGGCCACATCGATATGCTGGCAACGCCGTAAGGGAGAGCGGCTTGACAAATGTTGAAATTATATATATTATTACTTACTTAAATATTTATTTAACAATCCCTTGTCGAAGCAAGTAATTTTAAGCTCAGATATGTCTTAGCGTTGCCGTATGTGCTTTAAATTGCAAGGTGGCAACACCGTGAATATATCTAGTTAGCTATTTAACAGGTAGTTAGCTTTGCCAGCCAAAATTTTTCAGTTAGTGCAGCATTAAAACATGGCTTAATACTTATTTAAATCGTCATGTTGAAATGCTTGTCAAATTTGACATGCGCTTCAAAAACTTGCAAGTTCTTTATCAATTTAAATTTTAACTGAAATCTTTGGGCGCACACACAAAGTCATGCAACAGGCAATTGGGTTGAAATGGCTTAGAAAACTATTTCAGTTATTTTTGCTCACAATTTCGAACATTTAATTGCATATTTCGTTCAGATTTTTGGGGCTCAACACTCGGAAAGTTCATCTAAAATGCCGATTTCAGCAACAGCAATTATTACCAGCATTTATGGTTGGCTGCCTTGGCCTGGGCATTGTTATTATATTTTCAAGTCTGTGGTATTTTTCTTATGTCCCAGACGCAGTGCCTGGCCTTTTGGCCTGCCTCGGCTTGGCCAAGTCCTTCAAGTTAACAACGGTAACATTTCGCAGCTGTGCCTTGGTCAAGTACGGGACCAGCTAGTCGCCGGCAAATCCAAATTACTTAACGTCGGTTTGAATCTTTGCTGGGCGCCGGTTCGACGGGTCTGACGGGTCGGTCGGAGCTGATGCCCGAATCCGAGTTCCAGCCACTTCATATGCTTGCCGGACTCTGGCACTTGGCAACGGCCAAGAGGCACTTATTTTTATTAACTTTTTGGCAACTAAGTGCACTTCAATGTCCGCTTTGAGTGTGTGTATGCGTATGAGTCTGATTGTCTGAGTGGGTGTGCATGTGTGTGAGCCTGTCGGTTGTTATGTGAACGAATCATTTCATTCAGTTGGATTGTCTTTCCAGCATTGACAGTGCTTGTCATTCAAAAATACTTCGTTCTCGTTCACTTTGTTTAGTTGCAGTACTCTATCGCCAGGAAGATAGTGTGGCGATACCACAATGAAGGGTTAGAAGTTAGACGGGCCATATGGAAATGTTGGCTAAGTGAAACATATAGAAGATAAGAAAGCGATACATTTGGAAATAATCCTTAACTTCTTAAAGCTGCTTAGCTTCCTAGAGAGGTTATAAAATTTTCCATTTCTCGTTGTAAGACGATAAAAAAGCGATAAATGCGCGATACTGCCAGCCAATCTTCATAGATTTTGGCTTGTTCGTTGATGGATTTGTTAAATCCAATGAATTTGTCAAACTTCCAGAAATTTATTTCATTTGCTATAATCGTTAGAATTGTCATACTTTTTGGACTTTGGACAATCTGTTTCGAAATTCGCAATCAATTTTCATCTCGCTGATGCTTTTACTTTTTGTTTTTGTTTTTGCGTTATTCGTATCTGCCTGCTTTGGATCGCTTTTATTTACCCCACCGGCTGTTTGGCGAAAATCCATAAGCTGAAACAAGCAAAATCCATTTGAATTGACTTTTTGGAATTTCGGTTTTTTTCATTCTATTTTTTTTGTTTGATTTTTGTTTTTCGCGTGAAGCGCATGAAAGGCGAACGCAAACCAAAATGGATGTGTGCCCAACTCAATACGCAGCATAATCCCTAGCCCGCTGTTTGCTAACTCTCTCCCGGGCACTCGAGCTGCCTCCACGCGCCCAACCGACGCGCATTCCGTCTCGCTCTGTCTCTGTTTCTGGCAAAAAGCTGAAATTGAAAACTCAAAGTACATACAATGGTATTGCCATTATGGGCGCTGCTGACATCCATATGTGCAGCAAATTTTCCAGCATTTTGCACAAACACACACTCCCACGCACACACGTGCACATTCATCACACGCACATTCATCTCAATACACACACACACAGGCAGAAACACCTGCGAAACAAACAAACGTTCAATTATAGCATACTTTTGTGCGTTCTCTCAAAATGGCGTCGCACATTTTCGCACAGTCAGCAAAGTTACAGTTGCCGCTCCTCTTGTTATTATTATTTGTTGTTGTTGTTGTTGTTGTTTTTCTTTTTCAGTGCTTTTCACCTGGTTACCTGGCCCAACATTGGATATGTCTCATATTAAATTCCATTTGCAACAATAATTTTAATATTGAGCCATGCGGATTGGAAATGAATGTGGAATATGAGATTCCGACTTGAATATGTAATGTTTGGTTTAATAATTGTGAACTTAAGAAAATGTTTCAATAAATAAACAAAATAATTAAAAAAATCTTCCAAATTGATCAGTTATATGCAAAATAGTTGCAGAGCCTAATTACCAGAGTTTGGCTCCTAAATGTTAAGGGTATTCAGTATTCGTTTTCGCTTGTATTTTTTTCAAACTAGTTTTGTTCGTTTTTTGGTTCTTATCCCGTTTTTATGCGCTGTTCCTTCAGTAAAAAGAGAATATTGGTTTTGTGCAATGCTTGCCTAGATGTCTGACTGTATTTCCGTCTATGGAAGGTAACAACTTTAGAGTAGTCTATTTTAAGGGCGTATAAGAAGTAACCAAATATACTACTGAGAATCTTCTTCAAAGATCAAAGCAAAATTTATATGTAGCAATACCCGCTATCGATCCCCAAAAAAAGTTTCAATCATGCTTCAAATGCGCCGCAATTGAAAAAAAAGGTGTTTTCTATTATGCCCTTGACTTAGAGCTACTAAACTGCAAGGCAAAAAGTCTATCTAGTATTATCTCAGCATCAGAATGACATTTAAGCTGTGCGCATAAGACTGTTATGTTTATATTGCTGATATTGTTGTAGGATAAATACATGTATGTACAGACATACATACAGACAGACACATAGTCAAGGCCATCTACGCAACAATCTCCCGTTTGTCTTAAGTTCGCTTAGCTCTATTCATTCCTGTTGTACTCTAGTTCATGTAAGAAGAGCTCGACAAGTCGAATCACTCCTTGTCTCGCTTATACATGCATAAACTGATTGTCTATTCTCCTTTAGTCCGTAAGCATAAAACGAACGCAGAGTCAGTCGCGATCGTACAGTAGAATAAAGAAGACGTACCGAAATAATTCTGTTTTACTTTGCAAGCGACATTTGTCTTCTACAATATTGATAAAGGTATTACAAGCAATGCCTCAGAATTGACAGATGGGAAGTAACTCAGATCATATTAATATCTATAACAGTTTTAGGAACACAGTTTAGAGGTCACTGCGCCCAAGCAAGAGATTCGAAAGTAGCAAAGATTGCCTTATGAACAAAATCTATGAAATCTACAGTTTTAAGCCCCATATTTACAGTTTAGGAGTCTCACAGAGCGTTATTCGATAAACTCTCTATCTTGTATAGTTTGAAAGTCAATGGCTTATGGTTTCCTTTTAAGAGGCACATGCTGCGCTTCCAAGGCATTGTGTACAGAGTATTGCGCAGCCGGGTATTGTCAATTCTTTGGCTTTTCTTTCTGTTTTTTCTTTTCTATTCTATTTTTGTTTAGCACAGCATGCATCAGCTTTGTGCCGGTGTGCATTGGCGATGGCTTCATTTGGCACACAATAACGTGAGGCAAGAAAAAATAGTGAACACGCCCACACACACACACACACACACACACACAGATGCGACCGCCCACATAGATGAGCTGTTGCCATACTCGAATGT